>NC_092098.1:46493032-46763032 GCF_045679555.1 Salvelinus alpinus | reverse complement strand
TAGAACTGAGAGAGTAGTGAAGGTCATTGGAAACAGTAAAGACCACTGTAAACAGACTCCCAGGCACATAGAACTGAGAGAGTAGTGAAGATCATTGGAAACAGTAAAGACCAAGGTAAACAGACTCCCAGGCACATAGAACTGAGAGAGTAGTAAAGGTGCAGCAATATAAGGACCATTTTCAGATAAAATAATTTCCAGAGAAAAGAAACTAAGAGTATTGCATTGTACAACAATCCTGGTTTTATGTCTGTAACTGCTGGTGTAAAGACAGCCTACTGTAGACTATGCATTTCTTGCATATAAAAACCTCCGCTGCAAAAGCCATGTTATATCCTTTATTTTGGCCTTGTACAGCAAAGCCTTTATGGGCACCTGTTCATTTTACCTCTCACTGCTCTGATCAACTATCCCCAAAATGGAGCCTGTACAGAAGCCAGCTCTCACTGCTCTGATCAACTATCCCCAAAATGGAGCCTGTACAGAAGCCAGCTCTCACTGCTCTTATCAACTATCCCCAAAATGGAGCCTGTACAAAAGCCAGCTCTCACTGCTCTGATCAACTTTCCCCAAAATGGAGCCTGTACAGAAGCCAGCTCTCCTGCTCTTGGTCATTATCATTTTGAATTGGGGCCAAGTTGAGATTTGCCTGGACATTAGGTTAGGAATGCAGCACTGTGTGAGGCTGGGTGGTGAGGCTGACAGTGCCAGAACATCCTGTGGCCCACTGACCAGACTTCACCTCAGCAGCAGCAGGGAGGATTCATCAGTACTGATGGATGACTGGCTGGTAGTCCTTAGAGACAGACACAGTGCTATCACTAGCCTCTGTCAAGGTGCTGTATTAGGGGTCTGAGAATGCCAAGGTGATTTGCAGCTCCAGAAAGGGCCTCCCAGGAAAATGGCACCATTTGTCAAAACAACAACAGAACTACCAATGTTTATAACTGTACCTGTTTGTTTTAGAGTTGGTTGACGGGCAAGATACTGAAACACATTACTATTCTAGTGTGTTTCGTATTCGAAAGGGACGGATGGCGCTTTTGATCTTGTGAAAGAGGACACATTCAGCAGCGTAACGTTACATCTGCTATGGATCATTTGATGTTCGAGGCTAATGGGAGGATTGTGCTCTTGGGTCGGATGAGGAAAACTTAGAATAAAGTTTATTCATGAGCCCTAGAGGTGGATGTTCTACAGACTGTAAACTGTGGTTGCTTCCAGTATCATTTAACAACGGCTCTATGTGTTTCTATTCTATAGCAAGACACACATGGACAGTTGCTGATAAAAACAACAATTGCAGCATGACTTCTTAATGTTTGCCCCTAAGCTCCCCGCTACACATTAAACATGCTAGTTTCCTGCATACAGTTTCTTATAGCTATTCAAAAACCTTAGTGCCATGTTTATCAGGACTATAACCGTACAATAGTTCCTTTCAGTGAGTTTCTAGGGTAGCATTTGTATCACACAGGGCCATTGGGAAAGGCTATCCGCCAACGGCTTAAAGCCATGATGTCTGTGGAGATGAGACCAGGATCACCACCACTGGTGTAACGCAGTTTCTCTACAACCCCCCACAAGGTCTCTGCGTTCTCGCCAAGCTTGGATTTGAATAGATTTATTAGGATTCCCAGTAGGCTACGCCAACGGTGACAGCTAGTCTTACTGGGGTCCAACACAGAACAAAAAATACATTAAAGACAAAAGACTTTACAACGCACAGTACCAGTCAAACGTTTGGACAAACCTACTCATTCAAGGGTTTTTCTTTATTTTTACTATTTAGAATAATAGTGAAGACATCAAAAAAATTGAATAAAACATATGTGTCCAAACGTTTGACTGGTACTGTACATACATTTGAAAACATTAACGTAGTGTGTGTGTGTGTGTGTGTGTGTGTGAGCGCATCAATCAGTTACACATACATGTCACTACATACACACAACATGTACTGTAGGTCACATGGGGGAGAGGCGTTGTGCCATGAGGTGTTGAAACCAGGTTTGCTGTGCACTTGCGCTATATAAGATGGAGTTCCATGCACTCAAGGCCTTGTATGATACTGTGTTTCCTTGAATTTTATCTGGACCTGGGGACTGAAAATACCACTGTTGGCATGTCTGGTAGGGTAAGTGTGTGTGTCAGAGCTGTGTATAAGTTGACTATGCAAACAATTAGGAATTTCCAACACATTAATGTTTCTTATGAAAACAAAAAGTGATGCAGTCAGTATTTCCTCAATTCCTAGCCAAGAGAGACTGGCAGCATAGTATTAATATCAGCCCTCTGATTACAATGGAGAGCAAGACGTGCCGCTCTGTTCTTGGATAGAAAGTTGTGGGTAAAACCAGTCTATTAATGGCTAATAATACAATCAGTCCACCCTTAAAACACTAGCTATCCAGAGATTATTTTATCATGCAGTGTAGACTACTATCTACAGCTATATACTATATTTAGTTGCTATTTAGCTGCTATTAATAAAAAAGACAAATATACACATTAAATAGACTAACAATGAGGAAAAACATAGTTGGCTAAATTGGATGAATTCAGTCACTATGTATCTCAGTGGGTTTTGTATGGCTTACTGCCTACACAAATGGCCTGCAATATTCATGAAATCAAATTAAATTAAATCCAACTTGAGGGACTCGCCTGGTCTCCTGAAGTCCTCCTTGCATCTTCTCTTTGTGTCTGTTTTCCTCTTTTTCTCTGTCTGTCTCACTAGTTTTTTGTACAGAACAGACAGAATAGACAGAACAGACAGAACAAAAAAGACAGAACACAACATAACAGACAGAACAGAACAGACAGAACAGACAGAACAGAACAGACAGAACAGACAGAACAGAACAGACAGAACAGAACAGACAGAACAGACATAACAGAACAGACAGAATAGACAGACCAGAACAGAACAGAGCAGACAGATCAGACAGAATAGAACAGAACAGACAGAACAGAACAGACAGAATAGAACAGACAGAATAGAACAGACAGAACAGACAGAGCAGAACAGACAGAATAGACAGAATAGACAGAATAGAACAGAACAGACAGAATAGACAGAACAGAACAGAGCAGACAGAACAGACAGAACAGAACAGACAGAACAGACATAACAGAACAGACAGAATAGACAGACCAGAACAGAACAGAGCAGACAGAACAGACAGAATAGAACAGAACAGACAGAACAGAACAGACAGAATAGAACAGACAGAATAGAACAGACAGAACAGACAGAGCAGAACAGACAGAATAGACAGAATAGACAGAATAGAACAGAACAGACAGAATAGACAGAATAGAACAGAGCAGACAGAACAGATAGAACAGAACAGACAGAACAGAACAGAACAGACAGAATAGAACAGAACAGACAGAACAGACATACCAGAACAGACATAACAGAACAGAACAGACAGAACAGGCATACCAGAACAGACAGAACAGATATAACAGAACCGGCATAACTTACAGAACAGAACAGGCAGAACAGAACAGACGGAACAGAACAGACATAACAGAACCGACAGAATAGTACAGAACAGACAGAAAATAACCGACAGAACAGAACAGAACAGAGCAGATGGAACACAACAGACAGAACAAAACAGACAGAACAGACAGAATAGACAGAACAGAACAGACAGAACAGACAGAATAGACAGACCAGAACAGAACAGAGCAGACAGAACAGACAGAATAGAACAGAACAGACAGAACAGAACAGACAGAATAGAACAGACAGAATAGACAGACCAGAACAGAACAGAGCAGACAGAACAGACAGAATAGAACAGAACAGACAGAACAGAACAGACAGAATAGAACAGACAGAATAGACAGACCAGAACAGAACAGAGCAGACAGAACAGACAGAATAGAACAGAACAGACAGAATAGAACAGACAGAATAGAACAGACAGAACAGACAGAATAGACAGACCAGAACAGAACAGAGCAGACAGAACAGACAGAATAGAACAGAACAGACAGAATAGAACAGACAGAATAGAACAGACAGAACAGACAGAGCAGAACAGACAGAATAGACAGAATAGACAGAATAGAACAGAACAGACAGAATAGACAGAATAGAACAGAGCAGACAGAACAGATAGAACAGAACAGACAGAACAGAACAGAACAGACAGAATAGAACAGAACAGACAGAACAGACATACCAGAACAGACATAACAGAACAGAACAGACAGAACAGGCATACCAGAACAGACAGAACAGAACAGGCAGAACAGAACAGACGGAACAGAACAGACATAACAGAACCGACAGAATAGTACAGAACAGACAGAAAATAACCGACAGAACAGAACAGAACAGACAGAATAGAACAGACAGAATAGAACAGACAGAACAGACAGAGCAGAACAGACAGAATAGACAGAATAGACAGAATAGAACAGAACAGACAGAATAGACAGAACAGAACAGAGCAGACAGAACAGACAGAACAGAACAGACAGAACAGACATAACAGAACAGACAGAATAGACAGACCAGAACAGAACAGAGCAGACAGAACAGACAGAATAGAACAGAACAGACAGAACAGAACAGACAGAATAGAACAGACAGAATAGAACAGACAGAACAGACAGAGCAGAACAGACAGAATAGACAGAATAGACAGAATAGAACAGAACAGACAGAATAGACAGAATAGAACAGAGCAGACAGAACAGATAGAACAGAACAGACAGAACAGAACAGAACAGACAGAATAGAACAGAACAGACAGAACAGACATACCAGAACAGACATAACAGAACAGAACAGACAGAACAGGCATACCAGAACAGACAGAACAGATATAACAGAACCGGCATAACTTACAGAACAGAACAGGCAGAACAGAACAGACGGAACAGAACAGACATAACAGAACCGACAGAATAGTACAGAACAGACAGAAAATAACCGACAGAACAGAACAGAACAGAGCAGATGGAACACAACAGACAGAACAAAACAGACAGAACAGACAGAATAGACAGAACAGAACAGACAGAACAGACAGAATAGACAGACCAGAACAGAACAGAGCAGACAGAACAGACAGAATAGAACAGAACAGACAGAACAGAACAGACAGAATAGAACAGACAGAATAGACAGACCAGAACAGAACAGAGCAGACAGAACAGACAGAATAGAACAGAACAGACAGAATAGAACAGACAGAATAGAACAGACAGAACAGACAGAATAGACAGACCAGAACAGAACAGAGCAGACAGAACAGACAGAATAGAACAGAACAGACAGAATAGAACAGACAGAATAGAACAGACAGAACAGACAGAGCAGAACAGACAGAATAGACAGAATAGACAGAATAGAACAGAACAGACAGAATAGACAGAATAGAACAGAGCAGACAGAACAGATAGAACAGAACAGACAGAACAGAACAGAACAGACAGAATAGAACAGAACAGACAGAACAGACATACCAGAACAGACATAACAGAACAGAACAGACAGAACAGGCATACCAGAACAGACAGAACAGAACAGGCAGAACAGAACAGACGGAACAGAACAGACATAACAGAACCGACAGAATAGTACAGAACAGACAGAAAATAACCGACAGAACAGAACAGAACAGAGCAGATGGAACACAACAGACAGAACAAAACAGACAGAACAGACAGAATAGACAGAACAGAACAGACAGAACAGACAGAATAGACAGAACAGAACAGACAGAACAGACGGAACAGAACAGGCAAAACAGAACCGACAGAACAGACAAAACAGACTGAACACAGAACATACGGAATGTACAGAACAGACCGAAAATGCTGAACAGAACAGACAGCACAGACAGAACAGAAGGGACAGAACAGAACAGACAGAACAGGACAGAATAGAACCGACTGTACAGAACAGCCTGAACATAACAGACAGAACAAACAGAACAGACTGTACAGAACATAACAGACAGAACAGACAGAACATACCAGAACAGACATAACATACCAGACAGAACTAACAGAACAGATGGAACAGACAGAACAGAACAGAACAGACTGTACAGAACAGAGAGAATAGATTAAACATAACAGACAGAACAGTACAGACAGAACAGTACAGACAGAACAGAACAGAACAGACCAGACAGAACAGACAGAACAGAACAGAACAGACAGAACAGAACAGAACAGAACAGACAGAACAGTACAGACAGAACAGAACATACATAACAGACAGACCAGACAGACCAGTACAGGCAGAACAAAACAGACAGAACAGAACAGACAGAACAGAACAGACCAGACAGAACAGAACAGACAGAACAGAACAGACATAACAGAACATACATAACAGACAGACCAGACAGACCAGTACAGGCAGAACAGAACAGACAGAACAGACCAGGCAGAACAGACAGAACAGAAAAGACAGAACAGACAGAACAGACAGAACAGAACAGAAGGGACAGAACAGAACAGACAGAACAGAAGGGACATAACAGAACAGACAGAACAGAACAGACAGAACAGACAGAACAGAAAAGACAGAACAGACAGAACAGACAGAACAGAACAGAAGGGACAGAACAGAACAGACAGAACAGAACAGACAGAACAGACAGAACAGAAAAGACAGAACAGACAGAACAGACAGAACAGAACAGAAGGGACAGAACAGAACAGACAGAACAGAAGGGACATAACAGAACAGACAGAACAGAACAGACAGAACAGACAGAACAGAAGGGACAGAACAGAACAGACAGAACAGAAAAGACAGAACATACAGAAGAGATGGAACAGACAGAACAGAACAGACAGAACAGACAGAACATACCAGCCAGAACAGACAGAATAGATGGACCACAACAGACAGAACAGTACAGACAGAATATACAGAACAGTACAGACAGAACTGGGCAGATAGAACAGAATAGACAGACCAGAACAGACAGTACAGGTCAAACAGAATAGACAGAACAGTACAGACAGAACAGACAGCACTGGCATAACAGTACAGACACAACCGACAGAACAGAATATACATAACAGTACAGACAGAACTGCCAGAACAGTACAGACATAACAGGCAGAACAGACAGAATAGACCAGACAGAACAGAACAGATCAGACAAAACAGACAGAGCATAACAGAACAGACAGAACTGAATAGACAGAACAGAACACACTAAACTGACAGAACAGAACAGAACAGACAGAACAGACAGAACAGAACAGACAGACAGAACAGACAGAAGAGATGGAACAGACAGAACAGAACAGACAGAACAGACAGAACAGACAGAACAGGCAGAACAGAACAGACAGACAGAACAGACAGAAGAGATGGAACAGACAGAACAGAACAGACAGACCAGACAGAACAGAACAGAACAGACTGCAGGTAGCCTAGCTGTTAAGAGTGTTGAACCAGTAACCGAAAGGTTGTTTGTTTGAATCCTTGAGATGACTAGGTGACACATCTGCCGTTGTGCCCTTGAGCAAGGCACTTAACCCTAATTGCTCCTGTAAGTCACTATGGATAAGCATGTCTGCTAAATGACTCAAATTTAAACAGACAGCAGAGGACGGTTGGCAGGGCTGTGTGTTCCTGTAGGGATCTCACCAACTGGGGGAGTTATTGCCTGGTGAATCTGTCCCCGAAGCCATTTTGGATCTAGCCCTTCCTCTCCAGGAGCCGTGACTTGCCTTTCATGGGAAATCTGCAACACACTGCAACAGTCAGACACACCGGGGATGTAATGTGCCAGACTGCATTTGAAAGGTGGCAAGACTGTTGAAAATATATGCACTATGAATGTGATCCTAATAACAATGTTAATCTATAATTTGCAGTGAGCTTTTAAAACAGGATAATTTAAAACCAGGTGAGAGGTATACTGTACATACAGGTATGAAATACTAAATCAGAGGATTTCCTTGACGTCAGCAACACCATCTATAAGCCCTGCACTTTCACTACCCACTCATCAGTCCCAATACCACATCATTTGACCATTGGAAACCCGTAACACCAACCTAGACAACGTGTATGGTTTTGTTCACCCTGTAATATTCACCTTTAAACAAACATAGCGTTCTGTGATTTTTCGAGAAATGCGTTATGCCCCTTAACCTAAAGATTAGCAGCAAAACGTCAGAAACGCAGAGAACGACTGACTACGGAGAAACATATTTCTCTATTGAGTGCAGCCTGTATAATATATGGTGTGATTGTGAGAGCTGTTGGACAACTGAATGGAGACCTGCATGTGCTTTAAATGTGGTTGTTTACTCAGATACTGAAATGAATTCATTTTAAGCTTTTGCATTTGAAGACTTTGCATGTTTCATTGTTGTTGACTTTTAAAGAGAAATGTGGCGGTTGCTAGACAGGATTGTACTGAAGCTAGGTCCTCAAAATTTGAATTCTGCTTTCTATTCCGCAAATTCTTACAGTCTATTTTTCTGGTGCACAGCTTGTATGAAAATCCAGATTGGAAAAATAATATCCAAGAATGGATTCGATGTAAAATGTGTGTTTTTATATTTTTTACACGTTACATCAAAAGATGCTGATCTCCATCATTGTCTCTGCAGGACAATTACTATTGAGCTAGTCAGCAGCTTGAGGTCAGTCAGTGACACAGACTGACCTCCAGTAAACTGGAATTAAAGCCAGTAGGTCAGTGACACAGACTGACCTCCAGTAAACTGGAATTAAAGCCAGTAGGTCAGTGACACAGACTGACCTCCAGTAAACTGGGATTTAAGCCAGTAGGTGTAAGGGGTGCGTAACTGGTGGCAGGGAAGTCAGACGCAGGAGAGCAGAACTAGGTAATAGCCGGAGCAGTTTAATTTCAAAACCAACGGCATAAAGAAATAACCCTCATGGGTACAAAACCCGACGCGCACCAGTAAACATGTGCACAAGCACTTACAACAAACACTTCCACACAAAGACATGGGAGGAACAGAGGGTTAAATACACAACAATTAATGAGGGAAACGAAAACCAGGTGTGCAGGAAAACAAGACAAAACAAATGGAAATGAAAAGTGGATCGGCGATGACTAGAAGACCGGTGACGCCGACCGAACAAGGAGAGGAACCGACTTCAGTGGAAGTTGTGACAGTAGGTCAGTGGCACAGACTGACCTCCAGTAAACTGGAATTTAACTTCACTAGGGTAGGGGGCAGCATTCGGAATTTTGGATGAAAAGCGTGCCCAAATTAAACTGCCTGCTACTCAGGCCCAGAAGCTAGGATATGCATATTATTAGTAGATTTGGATAGAAAACACTCTAAAACTGTTTGAATGATGTCTGTGAGTATAACAGAACTCATATGGCAGGCAAAAACCTGAGAGAAATCCAACCAGGAAGTGGGAAATCTGAGGTTTGTAGGTTTTCAAGTCTTTGCCTATCCAATATACTGTGTCTATGGGGTCTATGGGGTCTATGGGGTCATTGCACTTCCTAAGGCTTCCACTAGATGTCAACAGTCTTTAGAACTTTGTTTCAGGCTTCTACTATGAAGGGGGAGCGAATAAGAGCTGTTTGAACCAGTGGTCTGGTTGAAAGCCTTTAGTTTAGTCATGCGCACAGCCGTGAGCACAAGCTTCGTTCCTTTTCATTTCTAAAGACAAAGGAATTGTCCGGTTGGAATATTATTGAAGATTTATGATAAAAACATCCTAAAGATTGATTCTATACATCATTTGACATGTTTCTACAAACTGTAATATAACTTTTTTTACTTTTCATCTAGACTTTGTGCTCGCGCCTTGTGCATTTTGGATTACTGGACTAAACGCGCGAACAAAAAGGAGGTATTTGGACATAAATGATGGACTTTATCGAGCAAAACAAACATTTGTTGTCTAACATGGAGACCTGGGAGTGCCATCAGATGAAGATCATCAAAGGTAAGTGATTAAATTTAACTCTATTTCTGACTTTTGTGACACCTCTCCTTGGTAGGAAAATGGCTGTATGGTTTTCTGTGGCTAGGCGCTGACCTAACATAATCGCAAAGTGTGCTTTCACGGTAAAGCCTTTTTGAAATCTGACACAGCGGTTGCATTAAGGAGAAGTTTATCTTTAAATGTATGTTAAACAATTGTATCTTAGATCAATGTTTATGATGAGTATTTCTGTATTTTGATGTGGCTCTCTGCACTTTCACCAGATGTTTGTTTGAGACAATGCATTTCTGAACATAACGCGCCAATGTAAACTGAGATTTTTGGATATAAATATGAACTTTATCGAACAAAACATACATGTATTGTGTAACATGAAGTCCTATGAGTGCCATCTGATGAAGATCATCAAAGGTTAGTGATTAATTTAATCGCTATTTCTGACTTTTGTGAGCCCTCTCCTTGTATGGTTTTCTGTGACTAAGCGCTGACTTAACATAATCGCATGGTGTGCTTTCACAGTAAAGCCTTTTTGAAATCGGACACTGTGGTTGGATTTACAAGAAGTTTATCTTTAAAATGGTGTATAATACTTGTATGTTTGAGGAATTTTAATTTTGGGATTTCTGTTGTTTTGAATTTGGCGCCCTGCAATTTCACTGGCTGTTGTCGAGGTGGGACGCTACCGTCCCACTTGTACCAGAGAGGTTTTAAGCCAGTTTAGGTCAGTGGCACAGATGGAACTATCCAAGCAGAGGATAAATCTCCTTCAAATGTTGATATTTAGTTGCGTGACAACCAATCAATATCACTTTTGAAATACAATAAATAGAGTTACGACATACTAAATTAAATAAAATTTGTAATAAAAAGTAACACAATAAAATAACAATAAGCAGGCTATATACAAGTCTCTTCTTCTTGTTGATGTCCTTTAGTAGTGGTTTCTTTGCAGCAATTCGACCAAGAAGGCCTGATTCACTCAGTCTCTGAACAGTTGATGTTGAGATGTTTTCTGTTACTTGAATTTTGCATTTATTTCGGCTGCAATTTCTGAGGCTGGTAACTCTAATGAACTTATCCTCTGCAACAGAGGTAACTCTGGGTCTTCCTTTCATGTGGCGCTCCTCATGAGAGCCAGTTTCATCATAGCGCTTGATGGTTTTTGTAAAGTTCTTGATATTTTCCAGATTGACTGACCTTCATGCCTTAAAGTTATGATGGACTGTTATTTCTCTTTGCTTATTTGAGCTGTTCTTGCCATAAAATGGACTTGGTCTTTTACCAAATAGGGCTATATTCTGTATAGTACCCCTACCTTGTCACAACACAACTGAGTGGCTCAAACGCATTAAAAAGGAAAGAAATTCCACAAATGAACTTCTAACAAGGAACACCTTGAAATGCATTCCAGGTGACTCCCTCATGACGCTGGTTGAGAGAATGCCAAGAGTGTGCAAAGCTGTCATCAAGGCAAAGGGTGGCTAGTTTGAAGAATCTCAAACATAAAATATATTTTGATTTGTTTAACACTTTTTTGGTGACTACTGTACATGATCCCATATGTGTTATTTCATAGTTTTGATGTCTTCACTACTATTCTACAATGTAGAAAACAGTAAAAATCAAGAAAAACCCTTGAATGAGTAGGTGTTCTAAAACGTTTGACTGGTACTGTAGGTCCTGGAAGACAGGGAGCTTGGCCCCGGTGATGTACTGGGCCGTACGCACTACTCCCTGTAGCTCCTTACGGTCGGATGCCGAGCAGTTGCCATACCAGCCAGTGATGCAACCTATCAGGATGCTCTCGATGGTGCAGCTGTAGAATCTTTTGAGGATCTGGAGACCCATGCCATATCATTTCAATCTCTTGAGGAGGAAAAGGTGTTTTCGTGCCCTCTTCACAACTGTCTTGGTGTGTTTGGACCATGATAGTTTGTTGGTGATGTGGACAACACGGAACTTGAATCTCTCGACTCGCTCCACTACAGCCCCGTCGATGTTAATGGGGGCCTATTTGGCTCTCCTTTTCCTGTAGTCCACGATCAGCTCCTTTGTCTTGCTCACGTTGAGGGAGAGGTTGTTGTCCTGGCACCACACTACCAGGTTTCTGACCGCCTCCCTATAGACTGTCTCATCTTTGTCTGTGATCAGGCCTACCACTGTTGAGTCGTCAGCAAAACTTAATGATGGTGTTGGAGTCGTGCTTGGCCATGCATTCGTGGGTGAACAGAGAGTACAGAAGGGGACTTAGCACGCACCCACAATGGAAATCCACAATGCAGTTGCAGAGGGAGGTGTTTAGTTTAGTGATGAGCTTGGTGGGCACTATGGTGTTGAACGCTGAGCTGTAGTCAATGTAGTCAGTATGCAAATTGGAGTGGGTCTAGGGTTTCTGGGTTGATGGTGTTGATGTGAGCCATGGCCAGCCTTTCAAAGCACTTCATGTCTACCGACGTGAGTGCTACGGGGCGGTATTCATTTAGGCAGGTTACCTTCGCTTTCTTGGGCACAGGGACTATGGTGGTATGATTGAAACATATTGGTATTACAGACTCGGTCAGGGAGGTCCTAGTGCCAGCACCACTTCTAGGTCCAAGAGGCTTCTTCCCCCAAACCATATAACTCCTGAACAGCTAATCCAATGGCAACCTGGACTATTTGCATTGCCCCCCCCCCACACCCCCCCCCACACCCTCTTCTACACTGCTGCTACTCTTTGATATCATCTATGCATAGTCACTTTAATAACGGTACCTATATGTACATATTACCTCAATTACCTCGACACAGGTGCCCCCGCACATTGACTCTGTACCGGTACCCCCTGTATATAGCCCCGCTATTGTTATTTACTGCTGCTCTTTAATGATTTGTTATTCTTAGCTCTTACTTTTTTGGCGGGGTATTTTCTTTAAAGGTAAGTAAGCATCTCATGCATTCGGCGCATGTGACAAATAACATTTGATTTGATCTGATTTGAGTACAGGACATCAATAAGCTGCTCCTAAACATTTTAAACCTGCATCAGGAAATGTAGTCTATCATAGTTCATGTGGGAGTCAGTGACATTATGAAGGGCAGCTCAGAACAGTTGAAGATGGATTTTAAAGAACTGATTGGGTCTCTGCTTGACATCAACAAACACCCCATAATATCTGGCCCTGTGACCTCCCAAAATCGTGGCATTGAACGTTTCAGCAGACTTTTAGCCCTCCATAACTGGCTATGTGACAATTGCAGCTCTGTGGGTGTAACATTTACTGACAATTTTGATACCTTCTGGAAACCAAGCTCATTTTACAAGGAGGATGGGATCCACCTAAATCATTTGTGTTCCTAGATCCTTTCACAGCATTATATGACTTATCAATGACCCAAGTCCAGCTCAGTTCTGCTATTAGATGTACAGTGATAACACATTAATCTGGTGTATAAATAAAAGCACAACCAAACTCCAATGGAAAAACAATGTCTGATTTTTGGTTTAGTTGTCACCCAAATGTCTATCACTGCGTATTCAACCATTTAAAAGCACAACAATGTTCAAATGGGAATACAATGTCAGATATTTTGTTTATTTATACAACAGATAGCATAACCATCACGGTTGACAACTTCCCAGTGTCCCCCTCCCAGAGTGCATAGAACCTTGACGTGACCCTGGACAACATCCTGTCATTCTCTGCAAACATCAAAGCAGTGACTCAATTCAATTCAATTCAATTTTATTTTATATAGCCCTTCGTACATCAGCTAATATCTCGAAGTGCTGTACAGACACCCAGCCTAAAACCCCAAACAGCTAGTAATGCAGGTGTAGAAGCACGGTGGCTAGGAAAAACTCCCTAGAAAGGCCAAAACCTAGGAAGAAACCTAGAGAGGAACCAGGCTATGAGGGGTGGCCAGTCCTCTTCTGGCTGTGCCGGGTGGAGATTATAACAGAACTATGCCAAGATGTTCAAAAATGTTCATAAGTGACAAGCATGGTCAAATAATAATCATGAATAATTTTCAGTTGGCTTTTCATAGCCGATCATCAAGAGTTGAAAAACAACAGGTCTGGGACAGGTGGCGGTTCCATAACCGCAGGCAGAACAGCTGAAACTGGAATAGCAGCAAGGCCAGGCGGACTGGGGACAGCAAGGAGTCACCACGGGCGGCAGTCCCGACGCATGGTCCTAGGGCCCAGGTCCTCCGAGAGAAAGAAAGAGAGAAGGAGAAAATTAGAGAGAGCCAAGATTTTCAAAATGTTCATAAATGACAAGCATGGTCAAATAATAATCAGGAATAAATCTCAGTTGGCTTTTCATAGCCGATCATTAAGAGTTGAAAACAGCAGGTCTGGGACAGGTAGGGGTTCCATAACCGCAGGCAGAACAGTTGAAACTGGAATAGCAGCAAGGCCAGGCGGACTGGGGACAGCAAGGAGTCACCACGGCCGGTAGTCCCGACGTATGGTCCTAGGGCTCAGGTCCTCCGAGAGAAAGAAAGAGAGAAGGAGAAAATTAGA
Organism: Salvelinus alpinus; assembly: GCF_045679555.1. NCBI lineage: Eukaryota > Metazoa > Chordata > Actinopteri > Salmoniformes > Salmonidae > Salvelinus > Salvelinus alpinus. Next base: position 46,748,576 of record NC_092098.1, on the reverse strand, counting down.
GAGCGCCAAGATTTTCAAAATGTTCATAAATGACAAGCATGGTCAAATAATAATCAGGAATAAATCTCAGTTGGCTTTTCATAGCCGATCATTAAGAGTTGAAAACAGCAGGTCTGGGACAGGTAGGGGTTCCGTAACCGCAGGCAGAACAGTTGAAACTGGAATAGCAGCAAGGCCAGGCGGACTGGGGACAGCAAGGTGTCATCATGCCCGGTAGTCCTGACATATGGTCCTAGGGCTCAGGTTCTCAGAGAGAAAGAGAGAACGAAAGAATTAGAGAGAGCATACTTAAATTCACACGGGACACTGGATAAGACAGGAGAAGTACTCCAGGTAACCAACTGACCCTAGCCCCCCGACACATAAACTACTGCAGCATAAATACTGGAGGCTGAGACAGGAGCGGTCAGGAGACACTGTGGCCCCATCCGAAGAAACCCCCGGACAGGGCCAAACAGGAAGGATATAACCCCACCCACTTTGCCAAAGCACAGCCCCCGCACCACTAGAGGGAAATCCTCAACCACCAACATTACAATCCGGAGACAAGGCCGAGTATAACCCACAAAGGTCTCCACCACAGCACAAACCAAGGGGGGGCGCCAACCCAGACAGGAAGATCACGTCAGTAACTCAACCCACTCAAGTGACGCACCCCTCCTAGGGACGGCATGAAAGAGCACCAGCAAGCCAGTGACTCAGCCCCTGTAACAGGGTTAGAGGCAGAGAATCCCAGTGGAGAGAGGGGAACCGGCCTGGCAGAGACAGCAAGGGCGGTTCGTTGCTCCAGAGCCTTTCCGTTCGCTCCTGCAGGTTCATCATGCTCTACAAGATCCGTAGAAGATGCCTGGGGTTGACCTTGCCCTTTCTAACATCTGGTGTCAGACTCCAGTTACTACGTCTCAAATGGTACACCATTCAGGTGTAGCTCTGATCAAAAGTAGTGCACTATATAGGGAATTGGGTACGATTTGGGATGCCCACTGACTCTCACTGCAGTGCCAGTTTCTATTTCAATGCAGTCCAGTCAATAGCTGGTAAACATAATCTTTTTGTGTTGTTCAGCTCAATACAACACATCATTCATGGACAGAGATATAGACTGACAAAAATATAAGTTGTAAGAGTTACTGCCAGAGCCGTGAAGAGACTGTTATCAAATCAAATCAAATCAAATCAAATTTTATTAGTCACATACACATGGTTAGCAGATGTTAATGCGAGTGTAGCGAAATGCTTGTGCTTCTAGTTCCGACAATGCAGTAATAACCAACAAGTAATCTAACCTAACAATTCCACAACTACTACCTTACACACACACACAAGTGTAAAGGGATAAAGAATATGTACATAAAGATATATGAATGAGTGGTGGTACAGAACGGCATGGCAGATGCAGTAGATGGTATAGAGTACGGTATATACATATGAGATGAGTACTGTAGGGTATGTAAACATAAAGTGGCATAGTTTAAAGTGGCTAGTGGTACATGTATTACATAAAGATGGCAAGATGCAGTAGATGATATAGAGTACAGTATATACATATGAGATGGGTAATGTAGGGTATGTAAACATTATATTAAGTGGCATTGTTTAAAGTGGCTAGTGGTACATTTTTACATAATTTCCATCAATTCCCATTTTTAAAGTGGCTGGAGTTGAGTCAGTATGTTGGCAGCGGCCGCTAAATGTTAGTGGTGGCTGTTTAACAGTCTGATGGCCTTGAGATAGAAGCTGTTTTTCAGTCTCTCGGTCCCTGCTTTGATGCACCTGTACTGACCTCGCCTTCTGGATGATAGCGGGGTGAACAGGCAGTGGCTTGGGTGGTTGTTGTCCTTGATGATCTTTATGGCCTTCCTGTGACATCGGGTGGTGTAGGTGTCCTGGAGGGCAGGTAGTTTGCCCCTGGTGATGCGTTCTGCAGACCTCACTACCCTCTGGAGAGCCTTACGGTTGTGGGCGGAGCAGTTGCCGTACCAGGCGGTGATACAGCCCGACAGGATGCTCTCGATTGTGCATCTGTAGAAGTTTGTGAGTGCTTTTGGTGACAAGCCGAATTTCTTCAGCCTCCTGAGGTTGAAGAGGCGCTGCTGCGCCTTCTTCACAACGCTGTCTGTGTGGGTGGACCAATTCAGTTTGTCCGTGATGTGTACACCGAGGAACTTAAAACTTTCCACCTTCTCCACTACTGACCCGTCGATGTGGATAGGGGGGTGCTCCCTCTGCTGTTTCCTGAAGTCCACAATCATCTCCTTTGTTTTGTTGACGTTGAGTGTGAGGTTATTTTAACATTTAAGTCATTTAAGTCATTTAGCAGACGCTCTTATCCAGAGCGACTTACAAATTGGTGCATTCACTTTATGACATCCAGTGGAACGGCCACTTTACAATAGTGCATCTAAATCTTTTAAGGGGGGGGGGAGTGAGAAGGATTACTTTATCCTATCCTAGGTATTCCTTAAAGAGGTGGGGTTTCAGGTGTCTCCGGAAGGTGGTGATTGACTCCGCTGTCCTGGCGTCGTGAGGGAGTTTGTTCCACCATTGGGGGGCCAGAGCAGCGAACAGTTTTGACTGGGCTGAGCGGGAACTGTACTTCCTCAGTGGTAGGGAGGCGAGCAGGCCAGAGGTGGATGAACGCAGTGCCCTTGTTTGGGTGTAGGGCCTGATCAGAGCCTGGAGGTACTGAGGTGCCGTTCCCCTCACAGCTCCGTAGGCAAGCACCATGGTCTTGTAGCGGATGCGAGCTTCAACTGGAAGCCAGTGGAGAGAGCGGAGGAGCGGGGTGACGTGAGAGAACTTGGGAAGGTTGAACACCAGACGGGCTGCGGCGTTCTGGATGAGTTGTAGGGGTTTAATGGCACAGGCAGGGAGCCCAGCCAACAGCGAGTTGCAGTAATCCAGACGGGAGATGACAAGTGCCTGGATTAGGACCTGCGCCGCTTCCTGTGTGAGGCAGGGTCGTACTCTGCGGATGTTGTAGAGCATGAACCTACAGGAACGGGCCACCGCCTTGATGTTGGTTGAGAACGACAGGGTGTTGTCCAGGATCACGCCAAGGTTCTTAGCGCTCTGGGAGGAGGACACAATGGAGTTGTCAACCGTGATGGCGAGATCATGGAACGGGCAGTCCTTCCCCGGGAGGAAGAGCAGCTCCGTCTTGCCGAGGTTCAGCTTGAGGTGGTGATCCGTCATCCACACTGATATGTCTGCCAGACATGCAGAGATGCGATTCGCCACCTGGTCATCAGAAGGGGGAAAGGAGAAGATTAGTTGTGTGTCGTCTGCATAGCAATGATAGGAGAGACCATGTGAGGTTATGACAGAGCCAAGTGACTTGGTGTATAGCGAGAATAGGAGAGGGCCTAGAACAGAGCCCTGGGGGACACCAGTGGTGAGAGCACGTGGTGAGGAGACAGATTCTCGCCACGCCACCTGGTAGGAGCGACCTGTCAGGTAGGACGCAATCCAAGCGTGGGCCGCGCCGGAGATGCCCAACTCGGAGAGGGTGGAGAGGAGGATCTGATGGTTCACAGTATCGAAGGCAGCCGATAGGTCTAGAAGGATGAGAGCAGAGGAGAGAGAGTTAGCTTTAGCAGTGCGGAGCGCCTCCGTGATACAGAGAAGAGCAGTCTCAGTTGAATGACTAGTCTTGAAACCTGACTGATTTGGATCAAGAAGGTCATTCTGAGAGAGATAGCGGGAGAGCTGGCCAAGGACGGCACGTTCAAGAGTTTTGGAGAGAAAAGAAAGAAGGGATACTGGTCTGTAGTTGTTGACATCGGAGGGATCGAGTGTAGGTTTTTTCAGAAGGGGTGCAACTCTCGCTCTCTTGAAGACGGAAGGGACGTAGCCAGCGGTCAGGGATGAGTTGATGAGCGAGGTGAGGTAAGGGAGAAGGTCTCCGGAAATGGTCTGGAGAAGAGAGGAGGGGATAGGGTCAAGCGGGCAGGTTGTTGGGCGGCCGGCCGTCACAAGACGCGAGATTTCATCTGGAGAGAGAGGGGAGAAAGAGGTCAGAGCACAGGGTGGGGCAGTGTGAGCAGAACCAGCGGTGTCGTTTGACTTAGCAAACGAGGATCGGATGTCGTCGACCTTCTTTTCAAAATGGTTGACGAAGTCATCTGCAGAGAGGGAGGAGGGGGGGAGGGGGAGGAGGATTCAGGAGGGAGGAGAAGGTGGCAAAGAGCTTCCTGGGGTTAGAGGCAGATGCTTGGAATTTAGAGTGGTAGAAAGTGGCTTTAGCAGCAGAGACAGAAGAGGAAAATGTAGAGAGGAGGGAGTGAAAGGATGCCAGGTCCGCAGGGAGGCGAGTTTTCCTCCATTTCCGCTCGGCTGCCCGGAGCCCTGTTCTGTGAGCTCGCAATGAGTCGTCGAGCCACGGAGCGGGAGGGGAGGACCGAGCCGGCCTGGAGGATAGGGGACATAGAGAGTCAAAGGATGCAGAAAGGGAGGAGAGGAGGGTTGAGGAGGCAGAATCAGGAGATAGGTTGGAGAAGGTTTGAGCAGAGGGAAGAGATGATAGGATGGAAGAGGAGAGGGTAGCGGGGGAGAGAGAGCGAAGGTTGGGACGGCGCGATACCATCCGAGTAGGGGCAGTGTGGGAAGTGTTGGATGAGAGCGAGAGGGAAAAGGATACAAGGTAGTGGTCGGAGACTTGGAGGGGAGTTGCAATGAGGTTAGTGGAAGAACAGCATCTAGTAAAGATGAGGTCGAGCGTATTGCCTGCCTTGTGAGTAGGGGGGGAAGGTGAGAGGGTGAGGTCAAAAGAGGAGAGGAGTGGAAAGAAGGAGGCAGAGAGGAATGAGTCAAAGGTAGACGTGGGGAGGTTAAAGTCGCCCAGAACTGTGAGAGGTGAGCCGTCCTCAGGAAAGGAGCTAATCAAGGCATCGAGCTCATTGATGAACTCTCCGAGGGAACCTGGAGGGCGATAAATGATAAGGATGTTAAGCTTGAAAGGGCTGGTAACTGTGACAGCATGGAATTCAAAGGAGGCGATAGACAGATGGGTAAGGGGAGAAAGAGAGAATGACCACTTGGGAGAGATGAGGATCCCGGTGCCACCACCCCGCTGACCAGAAGCTCTCGGGGTGTGCGAGAACACGTGGGCGGACGAAGAGAGAGCAGTAGGAGTAGCAGTGTTATCTGTGGTGATCCATGTTTCCGTCAGTGCCAGGAAGTCGAGGGACTGGAGGGAGGCATAGGCTGAGATGAACTCTGCCTTGTTGGCCGCAGATCGGCAGTTCCAGAGGCTACCGGAGACCTGGAACTCCACGTGGGTCGTGCGCGCTGGGACCACCAGATTAGGGTGGCCGATGCCACGCGGTGTGGAGCGTTTGTATGGTCTGTGCAGAGAGGAGAGAACAGGGATAGACAGACACATAGTTGACAGGCTACAGAAGAGACTACGCTAATGCAAAGGAGATTGGAGTGGCAAGTGGACTACGCGTCTCGAATGTTCAGAAAGTTAAGCTTACGTAGCAAGAATCTTATTGACTAAAATGATTAAGATGATACAGTACTGCTGAAGTAGGCTAGCTGGCAGTGGCTGCGTTGTTGACTTTGTAGGCTAGCTGGCAGTTGTTGACTTTGTAGGCTAGCTGGCAGTGGCTGCGTTGTTGACACTACACTAATCAAGTCGTTCCGTTGAGTGTAATAGTATCTACAGTGCTGCTATTCGGGGGCTATAATTCAGTGTTGATTACGTTACGTTGCGTTAAAAGAACGACAATAGCTGGCTAGCTAACCTAGAAAATCGCTCTAGACTACACAATTATCTTTGATACAAAGACGGCTATGTAGCTAGCTAAGAAGAAATTGCTAAGATTAGACAAATTAAACCGTTGTACTATAATGAAATGTAATGAAAAGTTATACTACCTGCGGACCAAAGTGCTGCTATTCGGTAGACGGTGGACGTTTGCTAGCTGGCTAGCTGCTGGGCAGATGGCAGATAGCAGTGTAGACTGCGTTAGGACGACGAAATAATACGATAATTACGCAATTATCTTTGATACAAAGACGGCTATGTAGCTAGCTAAGAAGAAATTGCTAAGATTAGACAAATTAAACCGTTGTACTATAATGAAATGTAATGAAATGTAATGAAAAGTTATACTACCTGCGGACCAAAGTGCGAGTGCGACCGCTCGCTCCAACCCGGAAGTGGACCAGGGTTGACACCACACTCCGAGGGCCCTCACCTCCTCCCTGTAGGCCGTCTCGTCGTTGTTGGTAATCAAGCCTACCACTGTAGTGTCATCCGCAAACTTGATGATTGAGTTGGAGGCGTGCATGGCCACGCAGTCGTGGGTGAACAGGGAGTACAGGAGAGGGCTCAGAACGCACCCTTGTGGGGCCCCAGTGTTGAGGATCAGCGGGGTGGAGATGTTGTTACCTACCCTCACCACCTGGGGGCGGCCCGTCAGGAAGTCCAGGACCCAGTTGCACAGGGCGGGGTCGAGACCCAGGGTCTCGAGCTTGATGACGAGTTTGGAGGGTACTATGGTGTTAAATGCTGAGCTGTAATCGATGAACAGCATTCTCACATGGGTATTCCTCTTGTCCAGATGGGTTAGGGCAGTGTGCAGTGTGGTTGCGATTGCGTCGTCTGTGGACCTATTGGGTCGGTAAGCAAATTGGAGTGGGTCTAGGGTGTCCGGTAGGGTGGAGGTGATATGGTCCTTGACTAGTCTCTCAAAGCACTTCATGATGACGGAAGTGAGTGCTACGGGGCGGTAGTCGTTTAGCTCAGTTACCTTAGCTTTCTTGGGAACAGGAACAATGGTGGCCCTCTTGAAGCATGTGGGAACAGCAGACTGGGATAAGGATTGATTGAATATGTCCGTAAACACACCAGCCAGCTGGTCTGCGCATGCTCTGAGGACGCGGCTGGGAATGCCGTCTGGGCCTGCAGCCTTGCGAGGGTTAACACGTTTAAATGTTTTACTCACCTCGGCTGCAGTGAAGGAGAGCCCGCAGGTTTTGGTAGGGGGCCGTGTCAGTGGCACTGTATTGTCCTCAAAGCGGGCAAAAAAGTTGTTTAGCCTGTCTGGGAGCAAGACATCCTGGTCCGCGACGGGGCTGGTTTTCTTTTTGTAATCCGTGATTGACTGTAGACCCTGCCACATACCTCTTGTGTCTGAGCTGTTGAATTGCGACTCGATTTTGTCTCTGTACTGGGACTTAGCCTGTTTGATTGCCTTGCGGAGAGAATAGCTACACTGTTTGTATTCGGTCATGCTTCCGGTCACCTTGCCCTGGTTAAAAGCAGTGGTTCGCGCTTTCAGTTTCACGCGAATGCTGCCGTCAATCCACGGTTTCTGGTTTGGGAATGTTTTTATCGTTGCTGTGGGTACGACATCGTCAATGCACTTCCTAATGAACTCGCTCACCGAATCAGCATATTCGTCAATATTGTTGTTGGACGCGATGCGGAACATATTCCAATCCGCGTGATCGAAGCAGTCTTGAAGCGTGGATTCAGATTGGTCGGACCAGCGTTGAACAGACCTGAGCGCGGGAGCTTGTTGTTTGAGTTTCTGTTTGCAGGCTGGAATCAACAAAATGGAGTCGTGGTCAGCTTTTCCGAAAGGGGGGCGGGGGAGGGCCTTATATGCGTCGCGGAAATTAGTATAACAATGATCTAGGGTTTTTCCAGCCCTGGTAGCACAATCGATATGCTGATAGAATTTAGGGAGTTTTGTTTTTAGATTAGCCTTGTTAAAATCCCCAGCTACGATGAATGCAGCCTCAGGGTGTGTGGTTTCCAGTTTACAAAGAGTCAGATAAAGTTCGTTCAGGGCCATCGATGTGTCTGCTTGGGGGGGAATATATACGGCTGTGATTATGATTGAAGAGAATTCCCTTGGTAGATAATGCGGTCGACATTTGATTGTGAGGAGTTCTAGATCAGGTGAACAGAATGACTTGAGTTCCTGTGTGTTGTTATGATGATCACACCACTTCTCGTTAATCATAAGGCATACCCCCCCGCCCCTCTTCTTACCGGAAAGATGTTTGTTTCTGTCGGCGCGATGCATGAAGAAACCAGCTGGCTGCACCGACTCCGTTAGCGTCCCTTGAGTTAGCCATGTTTCCGTGAAGCAGAGCACGTTGCAATCCCTGATGTCTCTCTGGAATGCTACCCGTGCTCGGATTTCATCAACCTTATTGTCAAGAGACTGGACATTGGCGAGTAGTATGCTAGGGAGTGGAGCGCGATGTGCCCGTCTCCGAACCCTGACCACGAGACCGCCTCGTTTGCCCCTTTTTCGGCGTCGCACACGGCTGGGATCAGATCCATTGTATTGGGTGGAAGGCAAAACACTGGATCCGTTTCGGGAAAGTCATATTCCTGGTAGGAACGATGATGAGTTGACGTTAATCGTATATTCAGTAGTTCCTCCCAGTATTCAGTATGTAATGAAACCTAAGATTACCTGGGGTACCGATGTAAGAAATAACACATAAAAAAACAAAAAACTGCATATTTTCCAAGGAACGCGAAGCGAGGCGGCCATCTCTTTTCGGCGCCGGAAGTCGTTATTGTTATTGTTATTGACCGCAACTGAGAGTGTATCAATCTGTGGCCGTCACGTATGTTTCACTGGGCCGCAGGGCCGTTCAAGGAGACTTATAATTATTAAAGTGTCCGTTTATTTTTCCCTCTCAGATCATCTCGGCTACCCTTGCTGCTAGGGGAGGAGTCGGAGCTGTGAATGAATGAATGGTTGGCAACAGCAACATAATAACCAGCAGGACCTTGTATAGCAGAAGGTCCTCTACCACCCTCTGAGCGCCCATCAACGTTCCTGAAAATCTATTGCTGTAGTTTTATCACCTGAATACATCTCAGAACAAGTTTCAGCTCCCACCAATCGATTCAACTCCCCCAATCTGGTGTAATGGTTAGAAGAGCAGCACAGGGAGTGATTGAAAAGTCAGTCAACCTAAATCTGGCCAGCTGTGCTTAGGTCGACTCTCCTCCTTAATGCTGTATAGAGTCCATGTAGCAGCTATTAAGATTTCAGTTGTCCTTAGGATGAGAGTTTCAGAAACTGTACCAGCCTTGTGTGGCCTGCCAATAACAGAATCGATGTTGCTACACTAAATTCACTAACACTGACGAGACCATGACTTGAGTGGTGTCCAATTATGAAATGAAGTACATTCTGGGGATACAGGGTTCTGATCCGACACAGACACAGTCATTTAGCCACTGTTCTTCAGAGAAGGTTATCTCTGCCGAGAAAATACAATAAAATAAACTATCAATTGGCAATCAATCAAAAGGGGCCAAGCAGTAACGATCATTACTCATCATAATGCTAATTCAGGATGTGTGATTCATGCTAAATCAAATATGACTGTGATAGAGGAACATCATAATGGAACATCACTGGATCCTGAGTTACTTATTTTGACCAAAATAGGTTTTTATTATCAACCACAGGTAGAGGGGGTTGGTTGCTAATCGATACAAAGCTACAAGTAGAATATAAGCATAGGGGTATGGAGTCTCTGGTTGAGGGACATCATCACACCATTGTGACATTAAACCTGGAGCAGAAGAAGTACAAAATGGTATGAGAACAGTGCATGAACCACCAACTAGAATGAAAATACGACAACATCTTGTCTATAAAATACACTGAACAAAAATATAAACATGTGTGTTGGTCCCATGTTGGTCCCATGTTTCATGAGCTGAAATAAAATATCCCAGAAATGTTTCATACTGTATACACAAACATCTTATTTCTCTCAAATTTTGTGCACAAATATGTTTACATCCCTGTTAGTGAGCATTTCTCCTTTGCCAAGATAATCCATCCACATGACAGGTGTGGCATATCAAGAAGCTGATTAAACAGCATGATCATTACACAGGTGCAACTTGTGCTGAGGACAATAAAAGGCCACTCTAAAATGTGCAGTTTTGTCAAACAACACAATGCCACAGATGTCTCATGTTTTGAGGGAGCGTGCAATTGGCATGCTGCCTACAGGAATGTCCACCAGAGCTGTTGCCAGAGAATTGAATGTTAATTTCTCTACCATAAGCCTCCTCCAATGTCCCATTAGAGAATTTGGCAGTACATCGAACCGGCCTCACAACCGCAGACCACGTGTAATCACGCCAGCCCAGGACCTCCACATCCGGCTTCTTTACCTGCAGGATCGTCTGAGACGAGCCACCCGGACAGCTGATGAAACTGTTGGTTTGCACAACCTGTCAGAAACCGTCTCAGGGAAGCTCATCTGCATCATTGTTGTCCTCACGAGGGTCTTGACCTGACTGCAGTTCGGTGTCGTAACCGACTTTAGTGGGAAAATGCTCTTCTTCAATGGCCACTGGCATGCTGGAGAAATGTGCTCTTCACGGATGAATCCAGGTTTCAACTATACTGGCCAGATGGCAGACAGCATGTATGGCATTGTGTGATGAGTGCCCCATGGTGGCGGAGAGGTTATGGTATGGGCAGGCATAAGATACTGGAAATGAACACAATTGCATTTTATCGAAGGCAATTTGAATGCACAGAGATACCGTGACGAGATCCTGAGGCCTATTGTCGTGCCATTCATCTACCGCCATCACCTCATGTTCCAGCATGATAATGCACGGCCCCATGTCGCAAGGATCTCTACACAATTCCTGGAAGCTGAAAATATCCCAGTTCTTCCATGGCCTGCATACTCACCAGACAGGTCACCCATTGAGCATGTTTGGGATGCTCTGGATCAACGTATATGACAGCGTGTTTCAGCTCCCGCCAATATCCAGCAACTTTGCACAGCCAGTGAAGAGGAGTGGGATAACATTCCACAAGACACAATCAGCAGCCTGATCAACTCTATGCGAAGCAGATGTGTAGCAATGCATGAGCCAGAAACTGACTGGTGTTCTGATCCATAAAGACAAAAGAAACACCATTGAATCCCTATGAATAAAGGTTCCAGTCATCTTTGGCGAAAGGCTTGGTGTTATGAGGTGTTATGATGGATAACTTCTAAAAGTCTCTCCATCACTAGTAGGCTGTCATTGTAAATAAGAAGTTGTTCTTAACTGACTTGACTAGCTAAATAAAGGTAATAAATCTAAATAAATCTAAAATCATTACTCCGAGAGCTCTTAATGGGAGATAAATATCTGGAGCAGGAATAGAATAGAATAATATATTAGGAAATACACAAACATCTTTGAACTCTTGGTTCAAAGTAATTTCAGTACTTTTTAAAAACTTTTACTCTTTACTCATTTGTATTAAAAAGTGGGTATGATGTGTCATTGTACAAGTAGAAATTCAGGTCTCGTACTTTTAGCGATGTCACATGTTGAACAATGCTGAACATTATGTTGAATTGACCTTAACCAAGTTTAGGTTTTCTCCCTCAAAATACTTTCTCTAACTCCAAGACAATGGGTCACAAAAAAACACCTCAGGGGGGATACCATGTGACCTAGCAGGACTATAAAAGTTCTGCTGCCCTCGTTCTCTTAACTCTGGACCCCAAAGAGGGAGAAGAACCTCCATCTCCAGCAGGCCGACCACAGGCCCTGGACCCTTGCCTTTAATGACCAGAACTGGTAACTGGTAAGTTAGGGAAAATATACCTTTTAGGGAATAGTACCTGTAATTACGGTACAGAAATGCAAATGCACTAAACAGACTCAGAAGAAGACAGAATACCTTAAACAGCTAGTGTAGCCTGAATGGTACACTTCAGATAAACTTCTTCAAGGACAGAAGGAGAAAACAATTAGAGCACAGCCTATGTAACTCAAGCAAAGAGCCAACAGAGAAGAGCAACAAAGATAAGGACACTAACTCAGGACCTTGCTTCTAATGTTGGATCCCACGACGCAGTTTGCATCAGTTGCTGGGACTGCTTGTATCTTTCCAGTGATCCTGCCGACCAAGGACGGGTCTGAGGAGCTATTTGGCGTCGCAGCTAGCCTAGCTGCTAGCTAGCTGGACATCAAGCTAGCAAGGTGTTCTTGAACGCAGCCCGCAACGTGGTTAGCCATTGTGGCTGGGACCGCAGATTGTCCCAAGTTTGTGGCTGTCTACATCTCTGCTGTTTGTTGTTTTCAATTTTCCCCCTGACCTGCCCTGTCTGGAACTGCCAGGAGTAACAGCCTAACATATATTGCTAGCTACCATGACAAATACCATAGCCGGTGGGAGTACCGTTGAGGACAGTGGTGTCTCTCTATCACACGTGAAGGATCTTTTAAACAAACAAAAATAAACCTATAAGCAGTTGTTACAACAACAAGAAAATAGTTTCAAGTGTTTTGTCCAAATACTCGTGGATTCTACTAATAAAAGAATGGACGACCTGACCAGAGAGGTACAGGACCTGAAGAACAGTTTGCAGTTCTCCCAGGGTCAGCTTGACGAGTTGAAACAGGAGAACGTCAAGATGACAGCAATCTGTAAGTCATTGAGAGAGGACATCAGTTCTGTGTGTGAATGATGATCCATGATAACAATGACAGAGAAATCTCGAGGGACAATCAAGGCGAAACAACATGGTTGTGTGGAATTGCAGAATCTCCACATGAGACCTGGATGGAGTCTGAGGACAAAGTGAGGGAATTGATCTCTGAGAAATTGAAGATGGACCACAAGAAGATTGAGGTGGAGCACGCCCACAGGACTGTAAAACCCACCACTGGCCCAGGTGATAGGCCCAGGCCGATAGTGGTCAAGTTCCTGAGGTTCAAGGACAAGGTAGCTGTTCTGGAAAGAGACAAGAACTTGAGAGGAACGTATATCTTCCTCAACGAGGACTATCCTGAAGCTGTGCGCCAGAAGAGGAAAGAACTGATCCCAGCCATGAAAGCTGCCAGAGCGCGTGGGGACATTGCGTAAAAACGCTACCACAGGCCCACCTTCTCTCCCAGAAGCCTGGAAGGGATGAGAGAGCCAAGCATATGGGTTCGTAGCCTCAACCCCGCAGTACACACACACACCAATTGATTAATGGACTGCTGAATGTATATTTTTTTATCTTGCTTTGTCTGCTCTTTTCAATATTATGTCTATCTCTGATAAGCTACCCAGGAAAGGACTGAAAATAGCCCATATTAATATATGTAGCCTTAGAAATAAGGTTAATGAAATCAATAACTTGCTAACAGCAGATAAAAAAACTAATAACGGAAAAAAAGCAGGGCAAGTTTGAATTTTGTAAAGTTAGTGTGGGAGAGGTGGAAAAATTATTGTTAACGATCAATAATGACAAACTTGGCATTGACAACTTAGATGGAAAGCTACTGAGGATGGTAGCTGACTCTATAGCCACTCCTAACTGTCATATGTTTAATCTGAGCCTAGAGGAAAGTCCTCAGGCCTGGAGGGAAGCCAAAGTAATTCCGCTACCCAAGAGTGGTAAAGCGGCCTTTACTGGTTCTAACAGCAGACCTATAAGCTTGCTGCCAGCTCTTAGCAAACTGTTTGAAAAAATGGGGTTTGACCAAATACAATGCTATTTCTCTGTAAACAAATTAACAACAGACTTTCAGCATGCTTACAGAGAAGGGCACTCAACATGTACTGCACTGACACAGAACAGAGCGGCATGTTTTGCTCTTAATTGTAATCACACACTCTTATCCCACCAGACATGCAACAAGGGGTCTTTTCATAGTCCCCAAATCCAGAACAAATTCAAGAAAACCTACAGTATTATATAGAGCCCTTATTTCCTGGAACTTCCATCTCATATTGCTCAAATAAACAGTAAACCTGATTTTAAAAAACAGATAAAGCAACACCTCGCGGCACAAAGCCTCTCCCCTATTTGACCAAGATAGTTTGTGTGTATGCATTGATATGTAGGCTATGTGTGCCTTTTTAAAACTGTATGTAGTTCTGTCCTTGAGATGTTCTTGTCTAATGATGTTCTGTATTATGTCATTTTGTATTATGTTTCATGTTTTGTGTGGACCCCAGGAAGAGTAGCTGCTGATTTTGCAACAGCTAATGAGGATCCTAATAAAATACCAAAATACCAAATGGAGCAAACTGAAGGAGGCACCACCCAACTCGACTCTTCAACCCCAGCAGGCTAAAGAAATTAGGCATGTCACCTAAAACCCTCACAAACGTTCGTTGCAAATGCGTCTTCCAAATGGACAATGACCCCAAGCATACTTCCAAAGTTGTGGCAAAATGGCTTAAGGACAACAAAGTCAAGGTATTGGAGTGGCCATCACAAAGCCCTGATCTCAATGCTTTAGAAAGTTTGTGGGCAGAACTGAAAAAGTGTGTGTGAGCAAAGAGGCCTACAAACCTGACTCAGTTACACTAGCTCTGTCAGGAGGAATGGGCCAAAATTCACCCGACTTATTGTGGGAAGCTTGTGGAAGGCTACCCGAAATGTTTGACCCAAGTTAAACAATTTAAAGGCAATGCTTCCAAATACGAATTGAGTGTATGTAAACTTCTGACCCACTGAGAATGTGATGAAAGAAATAAAAGCTGAAATAAATCATTCTCTCTACTATTATTCTGACATTTCACATACTTAAAATAAAGTGCTGATCCTAACTGACCTAAGACAGGGGATTTTTACTTGGATTAAATGTCAGGAATTGTGAAAAACTGAGTTGAAATGTATTTGGCTAATGTGTATGTAAACTTCCGACTTCAACTGTATATATTCTTATTCCATTCCTTTACTTAGATTTGTGTGTATTAGATAGTTGTTGTGGAATTGTTAGATTACTTGTTAGATATTGCTGCACTGTCGGAACTAGAAGCACAAGCATTTCGCTACACTCGCAATAACATCTGCTAACGTGTATGTGACCAATAATCTTTTATTTGATTTGAAAGGACACAGCCATCTTATTCCTTTGTTCTCCTCCATGCAGCCTGAACATTCTAGAAGGCATAACAGACTTAGATCACAGACTGAGTATAATATAACTTAATGTTCAGCATCTCCAAGGGCCTCATCTATATCTGTTGTGTAAATTTAACAATAAATATCTGCGTCCGCCATTTGTGAAATTACTACGCACGTACACAAATATTTAGATTTATAAACGTGGCGCACGGCATACATACATTTTTCCCGTTATAAATCAGACCTATCGTGAAACTGTGCGCATGTGAACGAGCATTATAACTTTGCCTTTTATGATGACAATAATGCCCTTATTTGCTGAATACTTTGAAAGTATTGGAATTAGACCAAGACAGTATCTAAGGAAATAGCGATGCATGCTGAACTTGATAAACTGTCTTTAGAGATGTTGGCAGAATGTTTTCTTTTGCAGTGACATTTGCTGTATCTGACCGTGGCTGAAAGACAAAAACAATTGCACATTGTTGTGGACCTGTACACAGATTGTTTGAATTCATTAATGTTTTGCATTTTCTTTTCCCCAAACCTAAATATGCTGCACTGCCTGCAATTTCTGAAACATTGTCTACTCTGATCAGAAAGGAAACTAGAGTAGGCCTACTTACAGTGGGAGCCTACACATGCAAAATATCAAATGTCTGAGCACCTATTCAATCCTACTGTATCCTCCCCACTACAGCCCCGTCGATGTTAATGGGGGCCTGTTCGGCCCGCCTTTTCCTGTAGTCCACGATCAGCTCCTTTGTCTTGCTCACATTAAGGGAGAGGTTGTTGTCCTGGCACCACACTGACAGTTCTCTGATCTCCTCCCTATAGGCCGTCTCATCGTTGTGTACTGTTGTGTCGTTAGCAAACTTAATGATGGTGTTGGAGTCGTGTTTGGCCACGCAGTCGTGGGTGAACAGGGAATACAGGAGGGGACTAAGTACACACCCCTGAGGGGCTCCAGTGTTAAGGATCAGCATGGCAGACGTGTTGTTGCCTACTCTTACCTTAGTCTGGATCGAGGCAAAGCTGAACGGAGCAAAGTACAGAGAGATCCTTGATGAAAACCTGCTCCAGAGTGCTCAAGACCTCAGACTAGGGTGAAGGTTCACTTTCCAACATGACAACGACCCTAAGCACACAGCTAAGAGAACGCAGGAGTGGCTTCGGGACACGTCACTGAATGACGTTGAGTGGCCCAGCCAGAGCCCGGATCTCTGTAGAGACCTGAAAATAGCTGTGCAGCAACACTCCCCATCCAACTTGACAGTGCTGACAGTCTGAATACTCATGTAAATGTATTTTATTTAATACATTTGCAAAAAATTCTAAAAGCCTGTTTTTGCTTTGTCATTATGGGGTATTGTGTGTAGATTTTAGAATAAAGCTGTAACGTAACAAAATGTGGATAAAATCAAGGGGTCTGAATACTTTCCGAAGGCACTGTAAATATGAGATGGGACGAATGGTAGCCTATTCTTATAGCCTATCCTAACTTGTTGTAGGCCTATAGGCTATTTCGCAAATATGAAACTATCACAGTCAGAAAAGGTAATGAATTTATTCTGATGATCATTTGAAATGAAACAAATAATGGGAAATAGAAGCCTAGTACAAATAATTTTAGATTCCAAAGATAAAAATAGATTTTAAAAATAGATGCTGCTCTACTGCTGCTCTACTGATACTGCTCTACTGATGCTGCTCTACTGATAAAAATAGAGTGCACAGCCTGTCTGTCTGTCAATCCATTATCACGCCTCCTGTTGCCATGGCTCTTAGTCCGCCGACGGAAAAGGAAGTGTCAACAGTCGTCGTGGAGATAAAGAGAAGCTCTCCTGCCTCATACTCCCCCATGCAGAGGCTTATACTGCGGCAGCCAGCCAGCCAGCCTCACAGCCAGCCAGCCTCACAGCCAGCCCTGTAGCCAGCCAGCCAGCCAGCCTCACAGCCAGACAGACTCACAGCCAGCCAGACAGCCTCACAGACAGCCTCACAGCCAGCCAGCTAGTCAGCGAGCCAGCCAGCCAGCCAGCCAGCCAGCCTCACAGCCAGACAGACTCACAGCCAGCCAGACAGCCTCACAGACAGCCTCACAGCCAGCCAGCTAGTCAGCGAGCCAGCCAGCCAGCCAGCCAGCCAGACAGCCTCACAGCCAGCCAGCTAGTCAGCGAGCCTCACATTAATAGATGATATGTCTCATTCCTCTTTGATGCTTTATATGTTAGACGAGAGGCAGCTCAACAGATTTACCTAGCGAGAGGCAGAGTTAGTATAGGATTATAACTTGGATGTTTTTGAACGCTCAGCACTATTTTACAGTTGTATATGGTTATTGATTTGACACCCAGTGTTTTGTTATTGCTTCGGTGTTGTATCCATTTTAATGTGAGGAGTAAAGAGTTTGTTTTAAAAGTCTTGATTATTGTGGTGGGGAAGTTGGTTAGATGCTTAAGAGTCTATAACTAAAGCCCAGAGTTCGCTCTGGTCAGGTCACATGGTCAAGATCAAGACACCCTAGTTATGATGAGAGCAGAAAGCAAAGTACAGCAAATGGCCTCCATGTGGCACCCTGCTGACATTCTAGTTGATTACCTGACACTGATCGGTTGGATTATCCATTTCTCCTCTCCCATCTCCCTCGCAGCAAAACAAAGTTTAAGACTCATTTGCTGGTCAATTATGACTTTTTCTCCGTTCTGCCAAGCTTATGTTTAAGCTCTCAGCACATCAGAGTCCCATACCATTTTTTTTTCCAATTAAGAGGAAGCGGAAGGCTTCCGCACACTGCATTGTGAATCCTTGAAATGAATTTAATTGAAGGCTATCATCGCCTCCTGGAGTGGAGTTCAAATGGAATGCAAACAGTCTTCAGCTTCTCTCCTCTTTAATTTTTTTTTTTTACTGATACTGCTCTACTGATACTGCTCTACTGATGCTGCTCTACTGATACTGCTCTACTGATGCTGCTCTACTGATGCTGCTCTACTGATGCTGCTCTACGGATACTGCTCTACTGATACTGCTCTACTGCTCTACTGATGCTGCTCTACTGATGCTGCTCTACTGATACTGTTCTACTGCTCTACTGATGCTGCTCTACTGATGCTGCTCTACTGATGCTGCTCTACTGATGCTGCTCTACTGATGCTGCTCTACGGATACTGCTCTACTGATACTGCTCTACTGCTCTACTGATGCTGCTCTACTGATACTGCTCTACTGATGCTGCTCTACTGATGCTGCTCTACGGATACTGCTCTACTGATACTGCTCTACTGCTCTACTGATGCTGCTCTACTGATGCTGCTCTACTGATACTGTTCTACTGCTCTACTGATACTGCTCAACTGATACTGCTCTACTGATACTGCTCTACTGATACTGCTCTACTGATGCTGCTCTACTGATGCTGCTCTACTGATACTGCTCTACTGATGCTGCTCTACTGATACTGCTCTACTGATACTGCTCTACTGATGCTGCTCTACTGATACTGCTCTACTGATGCTGCTCTACTGGTACTGCTCTACTGATACTGCTCTACTGCTCTACTGATGCTGCTCTACTGATGCTGCTCAACTGATACTGCTCTACTGATGCTGCTCTACTGATACTGCTCTACTGATGCTGCTCTACTGATACTGCTCTACTGATACTGCTCTACTGATGCTGCTCTACTGATGCTGCTCTACTGATACTGCTCTACTGATCTACTGATGCTGCTCTACTGATACTGATCTACTGATGCTGCTCTACTGATACTGCTCTACTGATACTGCTCTACTGCTCTACTGATACTGCTCTACTGATGCTGCTCTACTGATACTGCTCTACTGATGCTGCTCTACTGATACTGCTCTACTGATGCTGCTCTACTGATGCTGCTCTACTGATGCTGCTCTACTGCTGCTGCTCTACTGCTGCTCTACTGATACTGCTCTACTATTCTACTGATACTGTTCTACTGATGCTGCTCTACCGATGCTGCTCTACTGATATTGCTCTACTGATGCTGATCTGCCGATGCTGCTCTACTGATACTGCTCTACTGATGCTGCTCTGCTGATGCTGCTCTACTGATGCTGCTCTACTGATGCTGATCTACTGATGCTGCTCTACTGATGCTGCTCTGCTGATGCTGCTCTACTGCTGCTCTACTGATACTGCTCTACTGACTAGTGCTCTACTGCTGCTCTACTGCTGCTCTACTAGTGCTCTACTGCTGCTCTACTAGTGCTCTACTGCTGCTCTACTAGTGCTCTACTGCTGCTCTACTAGTGCTCTACTGCTGCTCTACTAGTGCTCTACTGCTGCTCTACTGCTGCTCTACTAGTGCTCTACTGCTGCTCTACTAGTGCTCTACTGCTGCTCTACTAGTGCTCTACTGCTGCTCTACTAGTGCTCTACTGCTGCTCTACTGCTGCTCTACTAGTGCTCTACTAGTGCTCTGCTAGTGCTCTACTAGTGCTCTACTGCTGCTCTACTAGTGCTCTACTGCTGCTCTACTAGTGCTCTACTGCTGCTCTACTAGTGCTCTACTGCTGCTCTACTGCTGCTCTACTAGTGCTCTACTAGTGCTCTACTAGTGCTCTACTGCTGCTCTACTAGTGCTCTACTGCTGCTCTACTGCTGCTCTACTAGTGCTCTACTAGTGCTCTACTGCTGCTCTACTAGTGCTCTACTACTGCTCTACTAGTGCTCTACTGCTGCTCTACTAGTGCTCTACTGCTGCTCTACTAGTGCTCTACTAGTGCTCTACTGCTGCTCTACTAGTGCTCTACTGCTGCTCTACTAGTGCTCTACTGCTGCTCTACTAGTGCTCTACTGCTGCTCTACTGCTGCTCTACTAGTGCTCTACTGCTGCTCTACTAGTGCTCTACTGCTGCTCTACTAGTGCTCTACTGCTGCTCTACTAGTGCTCTACTGCTGCTCTACTGCTGCTCTACTAGTGCTCTACTGCTGCTCTACTAGTGCTCTACTAGTGCTCTACTAGTGCTCTACTGCTGCTCTACTAGTGCTCTACTAGTGCTCTACTGCTGCTCTACTAGTGCTCTACTAGTGCTCTACTAGTGCTCTACTGCTGCTCTACTAGTGCTCTACTGCTGCTCTACTAGTGCTCTACTGCTGCTCTACTAGTGCTCTACTGCTGCTCTACTAGTGCTCTACTGCTGCTCTACTAGTGCTCTACTGCTGCTCTACTAGTGCTCTACTACTGCTCTACTAGTGCTCTACTGCTGATCTACTAGTGTTCTTTATCACTTTATACATTTATTTTGGAATTCCACCTGTAAACATTATTTGATGATTGGCAATTGTAGGAGAGCCTCATTTCATACAGGTGCATTTTCTTCCACTTTCCCTGGCCTCGCCGCCTGTCCTCGATTACCATTGACCTTTTTCAAAAGGAGGCCAGAGAAGACAGAGGAGAGAGGATGCAGGAATTGAGTATCTAATTGAGAGAAGTCCAAAGACTCTGAGGATGGAGAGAAGGAGTCACACAACACATAACCTTTGCCCTCATTATCGAGTCAACCTCAATGACTGGTGAAGGCTAGGGAAGTGTAACATAGGGCATGAGAGTGTCTGATATACATAATACTAGAAACCAGTTGGGGGGATTTACATCTTAGTTATTTGTATTTTTATTTCACCTTTATTTAACCAGGTAGGCCAGTTGAGAACAAGATCTCATTTACAACTGCGACCTGGCCAAGATAAAGCAAAGCAGTGCGACACAGACAACAACACAGAGTTACACATGGATTTAACAAGCGTACAGTTAATAACACAATATAAAAAAATATATAAAAAATAAAAGTCTATATACAGTGTGTGCAAATGGCGTAAGGCAATAGTAGCGAAGTAATTACAATTTAACACTTAGTCATTTAGCAGACGCTCATATCCAGAGCGACTTATAGTAGTGAGTTCAAACATTTTGATACGTTCTCATACTGGTCCCCAGTAGGAATTAAACCCACAACTCTGACATTGCAAGCACCATGCTCTAACAACTGAGCCAGAGTTCTCCTCTTATCTAGGTCCCAGAGTTTTGCCTAGTCAGGCCATCACATGATCAGGCAAAACTCAGGCCCCTAGCCATAGCTAATGGTTTGCTGTGAATAATATGGTACCTCTATCATGACTTTGAAGAAAGTTGTGCCTTGTATTAATGTGAATCCTTCAGGGTAGGAAACACAGTTCTTCAGTTCAACTCTTTTATCATAATTCAATTAGGTTTGTGTAAACAGTGGGGAGCGAAGCATGGCAGCAAAACAAACCCAGCCATGCGTGAAGTCACAATTATTAATGTGGAATCTGTTTTGGTCTCTGGAACGGTGGCAAAATGTATTCTCACTCTGCTCAACTTGGTCCCATGTTTTTCCTTATTCATTCAAGTTCATCTATGTTTACATTATGGTTATAATTATGTCTTAGACTATACATTAAGAAATAAACTATGGTTATGACAGCGTCCTCTATATCCCCTTTTATAAAATGGAAAAAAATGTGAACAACTAATGCTTAGGTTTAGCATGCACATCACTATGCTGAAATACAATGAATCTCAGTGCAAGTGTTACCTGTTTCTCACCCGGCCAGCCGATACGTCACCAGTTGAGTGGAATGCATTTAGAGAGGATTACACCCACATGATGATTCCCAGCAAGCACAGTAACCAAATCACACAAAAAAAATGCATCACACACGATTCGAGAGAGAATGGCAGATTTCCATCTCAAATGATTTAAGTGGTTGTCACTGAAGGAGGGATGGAGCCTGTGCTACCGCTCCCATCAGATGGACCAATGACCCCCATTTCACAGGTGTCATCCCCTCTGTCACTTTCATTTTCCCATCTGACCCTCCAGCCTGCCTGTCATATCTAGATCCGGATGAATTTCCATCTCTCCAGAGACATACAGAGTCCAGTCACTCATTGTGTTGCAGTTATTCAAAGGAAAAGACATTGACGAGCGTCCACACTTAGGCTAAGGCAATGGTCGAAGCCCGCTTTAGTCAGACAGAATACAGACCACTATTAATGTTTAACATGTTAATTCAGTATTCATTGGATTGACAATGATGTTGAGAAAGCTCGTATTGCATTTAACATGAGCTACATTCTTCATCACAGGCCATGGGCTGTGTATGCATGCAGGGAATGGTGCTTGAATCCGTGAAAAATGTTGTATCAAGATGCACATTGATTTTCCCTTAGGTTACCGTAGATATGAGTAAGTTAGCACTGCACACATTCATGCTAACCGTGTTCAACATTCCACAGATGAAAGCTAGATCTTTCCTTGATCATTTCCATTTAGAATCCCTTTGAAAGAATCAGTTAGCCAAGGACTGTGAGAACAATGGGAGCACCTTGAGTACCTTGGTCATGTAAATATACCCTCTCTGAGTACAGTACTGGTTTTGATTGGAGGGGAGGGGGGGGGGGGGGGGGGCATGGAGTCGATTACTTACATGGCTATACTTAATTGTATCCATTTGTGAGACAGTAAGATAATTAATACAAATGGCTAAGGGAAATAATAAATAAATTCCAACACGGGCATGCAACAGAGAGCATTATTGATTTCTATAATTAAAGGAACTCGTGTAGGGAATAGAGAATGAAGCCAACTACAGCAGATATCCTCTGCCTACAGCATCTACCAGATCCGTCACTTTTCAAACAACAGCGGTTCAATGAGGCACCAGGCACAGCGCTGTGATATACAGATAAGGTAAAGAGCTGAGCTAATGTCCAGATGAGAAATCCTCATCATAATCACATGGAGCTGCTATGATTATTAATACAGACGTCAACCACGCAGGTGGTCTTGGCAGAGATTGCTGAGGTTTGGATGAAGCATAAGATGGATAGGCCTTGTATAGCCAATACTGACCATTGGGCACAGGATGATACAGATCTACCTGGTTTCCTTTTGATTCCCAACTTGGTAATGGGAGCAAATGTCATGCCTCTGAGCAATGAAAAATCTATAAACTCATGATGTTTGATGAAATATTTAATACGTGTTGCCTGCATGGAATAAATAAACTATATGAGAAGACTGGATCCACTTCCAGATGTGACAGTGCCATCTATGGACGTACAGAGGTAACGTCATTGTATCACTTCTGGCAACAGTTCCCTTTTGTTTTAGCATCACCGTATCCGGGAAACGCCAGAGGGACGGTAGTCGGAGACCATTACGCAGTACTACTCAAAGTCATTGGCTTCAGATCAAATGCTCTATACTTCACATCAAAACCCTGCCCAGAGTGACTGTCAAATAGTAGGGCGCCCATTCTATTTGTTCATTACATGTTTATACAGTTTACACTGCCTTGAAGGTGAAAATGAATGCCTCACTCCTCACCTTATCAATCCACCCATTCAAGCCCCCGCATTCACAGAATTAGTTCAACTGGAGAACACCATTTTGAGGACTACATTATTCCTCAGGAGACGACACCTCTAATACCTGTATTTGAAATGTTGAATCCATTACGAATAGTTTTTTTTTTTTTTACCTTGTGGCATACTCAATGGGCCTGATATACTGGCTTGGCACCATGCTGAGAGAAACAGAATGGTGAGAGAGAGAGCGAGAGAGACAAAGAGAGAGAGCGTGAGTGAGTGTGAGAGAGTGAGAGAGAGAAGGGCGTGGGGGGTGGTGAGAGGACATGCTGCTGGGTTGTGTTAGAGGAGGCATCACATGACAATGTGTAAACAGGAAACAGCATAGACTGAGCTCAGGATAAAAATAAACCAAAAGTCTCAGATAAGTTGGATCCTATCATCACTGCTGGGCGGGTAAACCCACTCACGCCCTCTCGAACAAAGGTTGGGTGAGGTCATCTCGTTTAATGAGTACTGTAGGATCCAGTGCAGTATACTGCAGGCCTACAAGTCTGGGTATAAGTTGTTTTTGTTTAGAGTGCTCTATCACTTGAAATTGTCTCGTTGAGTCATACAGGAGCAATATCTATTATATGTTTCCCCAGGCTGGATTAAGGAGCTCTTTGTACAATACTATGGGATAAAGAAAGGAAAAACAGGGAACAAGAGGTGAAGAAACCTACTGGTTGGAAACCATGCATCCCAGTCCGTTAGTTATAGTTCTATAACTAACGGATGCTGTGGCTACATACTTCAAGATGGCCACCATTGTTCCTGTTCCCAAGAAAGCCAAGGTAACTGAACTAAATGACTATCGCCCCTTAGCACTCACTTCTGTCATCATGAAGTGCTTTGAGAGACTAGCCAAGGATCATATCACCTCCACCCTACCGGATACCCTAGACCCACTCCAATTTGCTTACCGCCCCAATAGGTCCACAGACGATGCAATCGTCATCACACTGCCCTATCCCACCTCGACAAGAGGAATACCTATGTAAGAATGCTGTTCATTGACTACAGTTCAGGATTTAACACCATAGTACCCTCCAAACTCGTCATTAAGCTCGAGACCCTGCGTCTCGACCCCGCCCTGTGCAACTGGGTCCTGGACTTTCTGACGGGCCGCCCCCAGGTGGTGAGGGTAGGAAACAACATCTCCACCCCACTGATCCTCAACACTGCGGCCCCACAAGGGTGCATTCTCAGCCCTCTCCTGTACTCCTGTTATGATTTTTATGAATAATGACTAAATGATGTATTCATTTAACATAGAACTATAACTAACAGAATTCTACCCTGTCACTGTATGATTGTATGAAATGTATTAGAATCATAAATCTAATGTGTGTAGTTTTAGTCAGAACTAGAACAAGGACTTTTTGTTTATGAACATTGAGAACAAAATTCTCATAACAACTTCCTGTTCATCCACGACTGCGTGGCCATGCACGCCTCCAACTCAATCATCAAGTTTGCAGACGACACTACAGTGGTAGGCTTGATTTCCAACAACGACGAGACGACCTACAGGAAGGAGGTGAGGGCCCTCGGAGTGTGGTGTCAGGAAAAAAACTCTCACTCAACGTCAACAAAACAAAGGAGATGATCGTGGACTTCAGGAAACAGCAGAGGGAGCATCCCC
Source organism: Salvelinus alpinus (assembly GCF_045679555.1). Classification (NCBI taxonomy): domain Eukaryota; kingdom Metazoa; phylum Chordata; class Actinopteri; order Salmoniformes; family Salmonidae; genus Salvelinus; species Salvelinus alpinus. The sequence continues at coordinate 46,723,653 of NC_092098.1, read as the reverse complement.
CCATCCACATTGACGGGACAGTAGTGGAGAAGGTGGGAAATTGTAAGTTCCTCGGCGTACACATCACGGGCAATCTGAAATGGTCCACCCATACAGACAGTGTGGTGAAGAAGGAGCCTGAAGAAATTTGGCTTGTCACCTAGAACACTCATAAACTTTTACAGATGCACAATCGAGAGCATCCTGTTGGGCTGTATCACTGCCTGGTACGGCAGCTGCTCCGCCCACAACCACAAGGCTCTCCAGAGGGTAGTGCGGTCTGCACAATGCATCACTGGGGGCAAACTACCTGCCCTCCAGGACACCTACACTATCCGATGTCACAGGAAGGCCAAAAAGATCATCAAGGACAATAACCACCCGAGCCACTTCCTGTTCACCCCGCTATCATCCAGAAGACGAGGTCAGTACAGGTGCATCAAAGCTGGGACCGAGAGACTGAAAAACAGCTTCTATCTCAAGGCCATCAGACTGTTTAACAGCCATCACTAACATAGAGTGGCTGCTGCCAACATACAGACTCAAATCTCTTGCCACTTTTCTAAATTTAATAAGAGGATTTAATGAAGGTATCACGAGTCACTTTAAATAACGGCACTTTACTCATCTTATATGTATATACTGTATTCTATACCATCTACTGCATCTTGCCTATGCCATCGCTCATCCATATATTTATATGTAAATATTCTTATTCATCCCTTTACATTTGTGTGTATAAGGTAGTCGCTGTGAATTTGTTAGATTGCTTGTTAGATATTACTGCACTGTCGGTTTTAAAGGCACAAGCACTTCGCTACACTCGCAATAACATCTGCTAACCATGTGTATGTGACCAATACAATTTGATTTGATTTGAAACAAAATGGACTGGTGTTTGAGGGTATAGTGTAAAATGATGGTAGATAGCTATTAGCTACAGTAGCAGGTCTAACTATCTGTAATACTGCATAAAATACACTAATATTTTGCAAAGGTGGAATACAATAAAGTAAACACTCTCTTTAGTACAATTTATTTTACATTTTTACATCTGAATGCACAAAACGTCCAACCAAAACTTCACATGGCTCAAGATGAATGTGCAATGAAATGTAATTCTGTAGTTTTTCTCCATTTCAGCATTATCACGTCCAAACAATGTATAAACTTTGGCTTGGGAAGAGAAAACGCTCCCTAGGCAGTGCTTGATAACTACGAGATGCTTTTCACACAGTATTGACAAATGTGTCCTTTTATTGTTGTGGCCAGTAAAATGGAGTTGCAGTTCCGGGTGTGTGTTAGCGGCTAATGTGTTATCATTTCCGCTGGTCCAGGCAGCAACACTTAATGGGGCTGTTTTTTTTTTTTTAGCTTTTAAAAAAATTACGTTTTACCTTTATTTAACTAGGTAAGTCAGTTATTAAGAACAAATTCTTGTGGTGTGGAAGAGAGCATCAGTAATAATGAAGCTAATTTCCTCCCTCACATCAGCTGGCTCCCATAATCCTCCAACCTGTCACGACTTCCGCCGAAGTCGGTCCCTCTCCTTGTTCGGGCGGCCGATCCACTTTTCATTTTCCATTTGTTTTGTCTTAGTCTTACACACCTGGTTTCACTCAACCAATTACCTGTTTATTATTTAACCCTCTGTTCCCCATGTTTGTTTGTGAGTGATTGTTTATTGTATTTTCGGTCTGTCATTTTGTGTGCTCGTGATGTTACTTTGTTCATTTGTCATTTTTGAGTGAAGTACATTGATTACTCATATTTGCTGTCCTGCGCCTGACTCTCTACACCAGCTAAACACAGGACCCTTACACAACTACTGTCTTCAGGTCAACAAAAGCAACTTGGATGTTCGCTACGTTGGTGTCGTTATCGTATGCAATTTGTATGTCTGACAATCAATGGGTTACAGAAACAGAAGAATCATCATCAGCATCATCATCAAATGGTATGGATGGTACCATTGTCACCATCTTTATCTTGGTTAGCATACATTATCATGATCCTAGAATATTCTAGAATGATCTTCCAGTATATATGCTATAAAGAGGTCAATGTAACACAGACGGTGGGGGATAGAACAAGGGTGCAGGTTTGGCGCACATTCAACAAATCTGAAAGTGGATATTTGTCAAACCTGTCATGATTTATGTTTTGTTACAGGCCCTCAACGTGGTTACTAAAGTCTGATTTGGATATATTTGTCTGTTTCCACTGAATAACATTTAGAAGTTGTCCTTTTTGAGGTTTAGAAGTGACTGCCTGGCACAATGAAACGGTCACTGTAAGCTGAAAATTATACATGGCTATCTGCAAGTGACCTTCTCCAAAAGGAAGCCATTGCTTTTTTATTGTGATTTGGGTGAGTTGAAGACTGAATTGCAAAGCCCAACCACAAAGTGATCACCATGGTGACTACTTACAGGAAATCACCTCCCATACAGACAGAACCAAACATCTGTTTTCAGCCTCTCAGCCATCACAGAAAGCAGATCACAATCATATTGCTATACTGTAGGGATATATTGTGCAATTATATTGCCAGGATGACATATTTCTCTCCAGCTTGTCAGTGCATGCTTCTTATCCTCGCTACTCCTGTTATGTGCAGAGGGTAATTCAATTATTTTTTTTTTTATCCTTTCTACTTGCATTGAAGCTATTTTACACCTCTCAGCATTGGGAGTTCAGTCACTTAAAGACGTTTCGTTGCATAAAAGAGTGCTGCTAGGCAACTGAAAAAACAACTGCAGGTCCACTCTGTAGTCCTCTTGTGCTTTTTGAATCAGGTTTATAGTTTTCCCCACTAAGCAATCTGTGTTCTGCTGTAAGATATGAGGGTTTTCTTTATGAAACTTGAGATTTTAATTGACCCCTTGATTTGCCCCGCCCCTCTTGGTTACTGTTGCAGCCTCGGACAACAATTTACTGGGAAGCCCAATTCACTGGTGAAATCCCTTCACAATGATCTCAAACTGGGTTTCTAATAATTAACTAATTAAACACAGACTACCCCTTGCTAATCAGGAAAATCTTGGGTATGTTGTGGTGGACTGTCATTACAATTATTAACGGGAACGTGGTGAAAATATGTTTGTAAGGTTGGCATAGCTAGCCACTGATTGGCTCTGAATTCACTGTCAGCATGCAGTCAAAGATATAACCAATCTGGAGCAAATTTAGCTAGCTGACATACACGTCCTGCAGTAAAACTACAAAATCGGCCTCTAATGGCCTCATGGGTGGAATGTTATTCTTATTCCGGGTTAGGGGAGGGTTTGGTCGGGGGGGGGGGCTTTACAAATAGGCTGTCATTGTAAATAAGAATTTGTTCTTAACTGACTTGTCTAGTAAGATAAAGGCTAAATTAAAAAAATGTAAGACCAAGTCTATATTATGGCAAGAGCAGCTCAAATAAACAAAGAGAAATGACAGTCCATGAACCCTGAACCCCATCGAACACATTTGGGTTGAATTGGAACTCCGACTGCAGGCCTAATCGCCCAACATCAGTGCCCAACCTCATTAATGCTCTTGTGGCTGAATGGAAGCAAGTCCCTGCAGCAATGTTCCAACATCTAGTGGAAAGTGTTCCCAGAAGAGTTACCTTTATACGTTTCCACATCACAATAACAGCACTTACAATTGACCGGGGCAGCTCTTTCTTGGCAGGAATTTGATAAACTGACTTCGTTCACTGTCGTAGATGGCATCCTACGACAGTGAACGATGAAAGTCACTGAGCTCTTCAGTATGGGCCGTTCTACTGACAATGTTTGTCTATAGAGATTGTGGCTGAATTAGCTAAATCCACAAATTTGTCCACATACTTTTGACCATATAGTGTATTTGTTAGCTATTTATCAGTCTTGTTGCTTGGGGATAGAAGCTGTTCAAGAGCCTGTTGGTGCCAGACTTGATGCCCTGGTATCGCTTGTCGTGAAGCAGAGAGAATTGTCTATGGTTTGGGTTGTTGGAGTCTAATGATTTTCCGGACTGTCCTACCACACCGCCTGATATACAATTGAAGTCGGAAGTTTACAAACACCTTAGCCAAATACATTTAAACTCAGTTTTTCACAATTCCTGACATTTAATCCTAGTAGAAATTCCCTGTCTTAGGCCAGTTAGGATCACCACTTTATTTTAAGAATGTGAAATATCAGAATAATAGTAGAGAGACATTTTTTTTCTCAGGTTTTATTTCTTTCATCACATTCCCAGTGGGTCAGAAGTTTACATACACTCAATTAGTATTTGGTAGCATTGCCTTTAAATTGTTTAACTTGGGTCAAACGTTTTGGGTAGCCTTCCACAAGCTTCCCACAATAAGTTGGGTGAATTTTGGCCCATTCCTCTTGACAGAGCTGGTGTAACTGAGTCAGGTTTGTAGGTCTCCTTGCTCACACATGCTTTTTCTGTTCTGCCCACAAATCTTCCATGGGATTGAGGTCAGGGCTTTGTGATGGCCACTCCAATACCTTGACTTTGTTGTCCTTAAGCCATTTTTTCACAACTTTGGAAATATACATTGGGTCATTGTCCATTTGGAAGACCCATTTGTGACCAAGCTTGAACTTCTTGACTGATGTCTTGAGATGTTGCTTCAATATATCCACATAATTTTCTTTCCTCATGATGCCATCTGTTTTGTGAAGTGCACCAGTCCCTCCTGCAGCAAAGCACCCCCACAACATGATGCTGCCACCTGGGATGGTGTTCTTCGGCTTGCAAGCCTCCCCCTTTTTCCTCTAAACATAACGATGGTCAAACAGTTCTATTTTTGTTTCATCAGACCAGAGGACATTTCTCCAAAAAGTACGATCTTTGTCCCCATGTGCAGTTGTAGACCGTAGTCTGGCATTTTTATGGCAGTTTTGGAGCAGTGGCTTCTTCCTTGCGGAGCGGCCTTTCAGGTTATGTCGATATATATGTTTCCTACAGCATCCTTTGCTGTTGTTCTGGTATTGATTTGCACTTTTCACACCAGTACGTTCATCTCTAGGGTACAGAACGCGTCTCCTTCCTGAGCCGTATGACGGCTGCATGGTCCCATGGTGTTTATACTTGCGCACTATTGTTTGTACAGATGAACGTGGTACCTTCAGGCGTTTGGAAATTGCTCCCAAGGATGAACCAGACTTGTGGAGGTCTACAATAATTTTTCTGAGGTCTTGGCTGATTTCTTTAGATTTTCCCATGATGTCAACCAAAGAGGCACTGAGTTTGAAGGTAGGCCTTGAAATACATCCACAGGTACACCTCCAATTGACTCAAATTATGTCAATTAGCCTATCAGAATCTTCTAAAGCCATGACATCATTTTCTGTCATTTTCCAAGCTATTTAAAGGCACAGTCAACTTAGTGTATGCCAACTTCTGACCCACTGGAGTTGTGATACAGTGAATGTTAAGTGAAATAATCTGTATGTAAACAATTGTTGGAAAAATGACTTGTGTCATGCAGAAAGTAGATGTCCTAACCGACTTGCCAAAACTTGTGGAGTGGTTGAAAAACAAGTTTTAATGATCTCCTCCCTAATGGCTGTCTCATCGTTGCCGGTGATCAGGTCTACCACTGTCGTCAGCAAACTTGATGATGGTGTTAGAGTCATGCGTGGCCACGCAGTCATGGGTGAACAGGGAGTACAGGAGGGGACTAAGCACATACCCCCTGTGGGAACCCAGTGGTGAGGGTCAGCTTGGCGGAGGTGATGTTGCCTACCCTCACCACATGGAGATGGACTGTTAGAGGTCCAGGATCCAGTTGCAAGGGAAGTGTTCAGACCCAGAGTCCTAAGCTTGGTGACAAGCTTGGAGGGGACAATGGTGTTGAACACTGAGCTGTTGTCAATGAACAGCATTCTCTCATAGGTATTCCTCTTATCTAGGTGGGTGAGGGTAGTGTGACAAGCAATTGAGATATGTTATCTAGGGATCTATTGGGGCGGTATGCAAATTGGAGTGGGTCTAGGATGGTGGAGTTAATGTGTGCCATAAACCAGCCTCTCAAAGCACCTCATGATGACAGAAGTGAGTGCTACAGGGTGGTAGTCATTGTAGCATGAAGCTTTAGAGTTTTCAATTTTATTTTACTAGGCAAGTCAGTTAAGAACAAATTCTTATTTACAATGACAGCCTAGGAACATTGGGTTAACTGCCTTGTTCAGGGCCAAAATGACAGATTTTTATCTTGTCAGCTTGGGGATTCGATCTAGCATCCTTTCGGTTACTGGTACAACACTCTAACCACTAGGCTACCTGCCACCCCCAAAATGTTATTGAGGACAGGAATGATGGTAGTCATCTTAAAACATGTGGGGATTACAGACTGGGACAAGGAGAGGTTGAAAATGACCATGGATATGCCTGCCAGCTGTTCTGAGAAAGCACCCTGGAATACCGTCTCGCCCGCTAGCTAGTGTTAGCAACATTTGGTGGTCAATGAGACTGCAAGCTAGCTAACATGCTGAGATAGAAAATAATGTAACAAAAGTATAATTTTGAACTCTAAAAAAATCACAGTAGCAAGTAGTCCTGTTGAACTGTTAAATTATTTAGCCATTTAAACATAATTGTTTTGAAGAAAGCTCTCAGATTTTGCCATAGCCCTCATGCGATTTAAACGTGAGCTTGTCCGAGGTGTCGGGCTCTGGGGCGGGACTTAGCGCTTATCTTGCTCTCTCTATTATGCTGCTCTATTACCAAGCCCTCATTTGACAAAACATTGCATGAAATTGATTTCCTGGTTTAATTTCAGTTGGCTCTAAAGGAAACTGAGAACACATTCTCATTTACAGCAGCAATCTTGGGGATACACTACAATATGTGATACGTTGATGTACGGCCAGGGAGGACTATGCATTTCAATGATACGTGTTACTAAAAGTTCTGCTTCAGTTTCACAGAGGATGTTAATGTTGGAACCCAGAACCAAATTCTGTGTGTCAGTCTGTCAGGAGAGACTAGGAGCATCTGGGTCAGTCCCAGTGAAGCAGCTATCGGACATGCCTTGCGTTCATATTGATGAATGCCGATTTGACAAGAATGACAGCCCCAGCTATTCTCTCCTCTGGGTAGAGGAGCTACACTTATGTCCATCACTGCCAAATGTCCAGCCCAAGCTCCAGTCACTGGGCTGGACACTAATGCAAGCCAAAAGCATTATGGTGCAATGTGTATGTTGAGAACCCTGTTGAGATTGTATCTGTCAAACGTAAACTAATGAATAAGATATAGCATCCTCTTCCTATTAATGTGCTCTATCTGTGCCCTAGTCAGGTAGCTAACTATCATTCATCCACTGCAATCCCACAACTCAACAAGCAGTATTTGGCTCGCTGTTGCCATAGAGACGGTTTACCTATTCTCATGCCATCTCCCAAGTGAGTTCTTTTTTCTCTTGTCATTTCAGTAATTTCATGTTATTTGAATGATAGGCTTAAAAAATGCTATGTTTATTTCAGATGTCTACAGTCTATCAACTGCTGTTGCCAGGGCAATTGTTTAAAATGGAAATATTGCTACTCTGAGTGACAAGAATTTCACTGGGCGAAAACAAGATCATGCAAAAACCGCAGTACATCTTGTCTCTTAGTGTCTCTGCAGGTCTCTGTCACAGGCTTATGATGGACTGCTGTTAGCTCTGCCTTGTGTACCTACTGAAAGAATGTGATCTTTCAAAGACTCCTCTGTTTGCTGCTTATTGCAGTCCTGTCAGTGCTATCATCCCCACATCTTTATTTCCATGTACGCTGAGTGCTGAAGTGTACTCCCTGAGCTGCCACCTTTTTAATTTTTATTTATTTCACCTTTATTTAACCAGGTAGGCTAGTTGAGAACAAGTTCTCATTTGCAACTGCGACCTGACCGAGATAAAGCAAAGCAGTTCGACACCTCCACCCTTTGAGCGACGACAGAGCACACATGACAAGCCTGCTCTTTGACGTCTGTGCTGAGCATCAACATAATCTACATAGCCGACTGACTGCCTGCCGTCGTCCAGCCCAAACCAGACAGATAGAGAGAGAGAACAGTTATTAAAACCGTCTCACCATGGAGTAGTTTAAGGTTAGACAGGCCCTTTACACTGATAACACACAAACACACACACATTCCATTCACGCCTGGTAGGCAGCGCACAGTAGACTGAATCTCCTGCTGCATCTCAGGTGAGAGTAGTTATCAGGCTACACTGTGACAATAACATCACTACACCAGTTCTTGTCAGGAGGGACTGAACACCATTACTCCCATTTGATTTAGTTGAAATTAATTAGTGGCAGGTTACATACAGATGTGCTTGTAGAGTAGGTTAGCTTTCATCCACGATAACTTTCAATTGGCATCTGGGCACTAGGAAATACCTTTAGAGTCATATTTAGTTTCAAACGTGCACAATTACCCGTAGAGCAGTGTTTCCCAACCCTGGTCCTTGAGTACCCACCAACAGTTGACTTTTTTATTATAACTCTAGACAAGAACTCCTGATTCAAACCCTCAATGAGCTTGAAGCAGGTGTGTTTGTCAGGGGCTACAACTAAACTGTGTACTGTTGGGGGTACTGGAGGACTAGGGTTGGGAAACACTGCCCTAGAACACAGTTTACTATATTAGACTGGGTCAGCGACTTACGTACAGTACTTAAACCCACTGTCAGCCCACCATACATTGTTCCTCTCTGTTGACAACTCATTTAGCACACTGCTCTCTAGCTCGAGCAGCTATTGATTCCTGCTTGATAAATTGGTGAGAAATATTACGCATGCCCCCTTCATTTTGGATGGCAAGGGCTGAGATGGATAAATCTTTAACAATCCCGTGCCCTGCTACCGTTGGACATTTTAGAGACACAGCAGATGTGTTAGCAGCACAGTGATTTCAGCATCCAGGTAACAACACATGAACCAAAGTAATAACAAAAATGTTTTGGCAATCATCTTTTGTATCGATCTGGTCCATTTGCAGTGCTATGTGAAAGCAGCCAACCGGTGTAATGCCTAGTGTGTCACTGCTCTGCTAATTTTATTCAATGCTTTGAGAGGTCACATTCATCTTGGTTATTAATTCAGTCTGAGAATGGAAAATTGTTCAATTTAAAATGCAAATACAGTATGTCCTTGTTTAATTATGTGGCCAGACAAACCGCCAACACAATGTGGCTGCTTTTCAAATCACAGTTGTGAAAGGAAAAGGGAGGTGGACATTACAGAGAGATTGATGATGCTTCTCATTGAGAGGGTTGAAGGCAGCTAGATATATAATCTTAAAGCTGCATTCTAGTTCTAGCTCAACCTAATTGTGTCCTTATTTATAAGCTGTCTTCGTTGAATAGCACGTAATACTTGGAGAGGCAATCAGCACAGCCACAAGGAAGGAGAAATCAACAGTGAGCTTTAGCTGCCACCCTCACTCTGATACCACGGTCAGGTGGTAGAGAGACGCTGGCAGTGGAGGAGAGGGAATGAAAGTCGATGACGAATGGCTGGATTGGTGTGGTCGCATCTTCTGTGTGCATGTATGTGTGCGTGGGAGGGTGGTGTGTGCGTGGGTGTGTATGCGCGCGTCTGTGTCCGCAGTAATTACCATTAGAGGATACACTTCACCTGAAACGGCGAGGGAGTCAAACTACAAACAAGTCACTGTGGCACAGCAATGTGCAGCTCGCAACACATGGGATTTTCTGCAATATTTAGTGAAGTGGAGACTTAAAGCCAGGGCACTGTCGTCAAGGGAGACGGGATCATCGGAGAGAGTCTGTCTCATAGAGGCTGGAGGCCATATTGATCCCTGATATGAATACTGAACATCCATCTGCTGCCTGCCTTTCAGACATACTGTATCAGAGAGAATCACTCAACACTGTTGTAACACTGTATACTGTGCTGTACAACAGTATACCACCTGATACCGGAATGAGAGATCTAGAAACGAGCAAATTACTCTTTAGCTAAAAATGATTCAAGAAATCAAGAAATAAGCAGAGGAGCCTCTTTTTTGGCTGGTATGATGTGGACTGGATGACTTGGATGTGACTGGCTGAGTGAACTACACGTCCTCTGGTTTATATCGTCAGGAATGGACTGACACCTACTGGTGCTGAGAAGGACAGAGCAGAGAATTAAGGGTGTATGTTTCTGAAAGAGTCTGTCTGGGGTGAAAATGTATGTCACAAAAAACATAGTCCTACTGTATCTAGGAGTGTTTGTAATTTAATCTCAGAGAGAAAGTATAGGGCCTCCTGAGTGGTGCATCGCAGTGCTTGAGGCGTCACTATAGACCTGGGTTCAATCCCAGGCTGTGTCGGCTGTGACTGGGAGACCCATGAGGTGGCGCACAATTGGCTCAGCGTAGTCCGGGTTGGGGGAGGGTTTGGCTGGCCGGGATTTCCTTGTCCCATCATGCTCTTGTGGCGGGCCGGGCGCCTGCAAGCTGACTCCGGTTGCCAGCTGCACGGTGTTTCCTCCAACACATTGGTGCAGCTGGCTCCCGGGTTAATCGAGCAGTGTGGCTTGGCAGGGTTGTGTTTCGGAGGATGCATGGCTTTTGAGCTTTGTCTCTCCCGAGTCCGTAGGGGAGTTGCAGCGATGGGACAAGACTGTAACTACCAATTGGGGGAGAAAAAGGGGTAAAAGTACAACCACAAAAAAAAGATGTTGACAGAATTTGCCAGGTTTATAGTTAGACCAGGGCTGGTTGGTGTTTTAGCATCTCCATTGAGTTTCTGCCAAGAAAATGTGTAGAACTTTATTGCCTGGTGATATGGAACAGCATTTACAGTGAAATAGTGATGACTGAGAGATACAAGGTCTACATAATCTTAGATTATCTGCCATACACATTCACATAATTACATGCTTTAAATATTCCATCATAACAAGGTTTCAGAATAAAATCACCAAAACCACAGAAAGTACGCAGTGCCCCTCAGAGGTAAAACTAGAGATATGCCTGTCATTGCACATCAACGTTATGGTCACAAGAGGGAGATATAGCCTATTATAAATCATGCTTTTGACTTTCATATCAAATACAGGTAACTGTCGAAACACTTGAGTAAATGAGGGATACAAAGTACATTGAAAGCAGGTGCTTCCACACAGGTGTGGTCCCTGAGTTAATTAAGCAATTAACATCCCATCATGCTTAGGGTCATGTATAAAAATTCTGGGCAAGCCATTATTTTGGCTAACATGGCTATGCCCCATAGGATAACTATGCCCCCATCCACAGGACACGAGTGGTCACTGAATGGTTTGATGAGAATTAAAACAATGTAAACCATATGTAAACTATATGCCATGGCCGTCTCAGTCACCAGATCTTAACCCAATTGAACACTTATGGGAGATTCTGGAGTGCTGCCTGAGACAGCGTTTCTTCACCACCTCAGTGCTTTTTCACTACAGCGTTTTTTCACAACCATCAACATAACACCAAACACCAAATATTCTTGTTCTGAGAATTGAAGGCTATTCCATGCGAGAAATTGCAAAGAAACTGAAGATCGCTGTGTACTACTCCCTACACTGTCACGATCGTCTTGATATGAGAGAGAGGACCAAGGCGCAGCGCGTGAAAAATACATCTTCTTTTAATGAAGGAAAAAACAAACACTTACAAAATGAACAAAACAAACGATCGTGAAGCCAAACCGAACTAAGTGCACACATGCAACATAGAACATAGACATAGACAATTACCCACATTAACCTAGTGCCTATGGCTGCCTTAAATATGGCTCCCAATCAGAGACAATTAATGACATCTGTCTCTGATTGAGAACCATTCAGGCAACCATAGACACAGCTAGACACCTATACTAAACACAAACCCATCTACTCTATTTAACCCCCTAAACCATACAACCACCCTAGACACTACAAAAACACATACATTCCCCATGTCACACCCTGACCTAACTAAAATAATAAAGAAAACAAAGAATACTAAGGCCAGGGTGTGACAGTACCCCCCCCCAAAGGTGCGGACTCCGGCCGCAGAACCTGAAACAGAAGGGGAGGGTCCGGGGTGGCCCCCATCATGGCGGCGGCTCGGGCGCGGGACGAGGCCCCCACTCCACCATTGTCAATACCCGCTTTGGTGGCGCCTCTGGAGCGGTGACCCTTGTAGCAAGTCCCGGACTGAAGACCATCCCAGAGGGCGCCACCGGACGGATGGGTAGCTCCGGACTGAGGGGTAGCTCCGGACTGAGGGGTAGCAGCTCCGGATTGAGGGACGGCAGCTCCGGACTGAGGGACGGCAGCTCCGGACTGAGGGACGGCAGCTCCGTACTGAGGGACGGCAGCTCCGGACTGAGGGACGGCAGCTCCGGACTGAGGGACGGCTGCTCATGGCTGGCTGACGGATCTGGCTGCTCATGGCTGGCTGACGGATCTGGCTGCTCATGGCTGGCTGACGGATCTGGCTGCTCATGGCTGGCTGATGGATCTGGCTGCTCATGGCTGGCTGACGGATCTGGCTGCTCATGGCTGGCTGACGGATCTGGCTGCTCATGGCTGGCTGACGGATCTGGCTGCTCATGGCTGGCTGACGGATCTGGCTGCTCATGGCTGGCTGACGGATATGGCTGCTCATGGCTGGCTGATGGATCTGGCTGCTCATGGCTGGCTGACGGATCTGGCTGCTCATGGCTGGCTGACGGATCTGGCTGCTCATGGCTGGCTGACGGATCTGGCTGCTCATGGCTGGCTGACGGATCTGGCTGCTCATGGCTGGCGGACGGCTCTGGCTGATCCTGTCTGGCGGACGGCTCTGGCTGATCATGGCTGGCGGACGGCTCTGGCTGATCCTGTCTGGCGGACGGCTCTGGCTGATCCTGTCTGGCGGACGGCTCTGGCTGATCCTGTCTGGCGGACGGCTCTGGCTGATCCTGTCTGGCGGACGGCTCTGGCTGATCCTGTCTGGCGGACGGCTCTGGCTGATCCTGTCTGGCGGACGGCTCTCGCGGCTCCTGGCTGGCGGACGGCTCTCGCGGCTCCTGGCTGACTGCCGGCTCTCGCGGCTCCTGACTGACTGGCGGCTCTCGCGGCTCCTGACTGATGGGCGGCTCTGACGGCTCGGGACAGACGGGCGGCTTTGACGGCTCGGGACAGACGGATGGCTCAGATGGCGCTGGGCAGACGGATGGCTCAGATGGCGCTGGGCAGACGGATGGCTCAGATGGCGCTGGGCAGACGGATGGCTCAGATGGCGCTGGGCAGACGGATGGCTCAGATGACGCTGGGCAGACGGATGGCTCAGATGACGCTGGGCAGACGGATGGCTCAGATGGCGCTGGGCAGACGGATGGCTCAGATGGCGCTGGGCAGACGGATGGCTCAGATGGCGCTGGGCAGACGGATGGCTCAGATGGCGCTGGGCAGACGGATGGCTCAGATGGCGCTGGGCAGATGGGCAGTTCAGGCGCCGCTGGGCAGACGGCAGACTCTGGCCGGCTGAGGCGCACTGTCGGCCTGGTGCGTGGTGCCGGAACTGGTGGTACCGGGCTGGGGACACACATCTCAGGGCTAGTGCGGGGAGAAGGAACAGGGCATACTGGACCCTGGAGACGCACATTAGGCCTAGTGTGTGGCGCCGGAACTGGTGGTACCAGGCTAGGGACACGCATCTCAGGGCTAGTGCGGGGAGAAGGAACAGGGCATACTGGACCCTGGAGACGCACATTAGGCCTAGTGCGTGGTGCCGGAACTGATGGTACCGGGCTAGGGACACGCATCTCAGGGCTAGTGCGGGGAGAAGGAACAGGGCATACTGGACCCTGGAGACGCACATTAGGCCTAGTGCGTGGCGCCGGAACTGGTGGTACCAGGCTAGGGACACGCATCTCAGGGCTAGTGCGGGGAGAAGGAACAGGGCATACTGGACCCTGGAGACGCACATTAGGCCTAGTGCGTGGTGCCGGAACTGGTGGTACCGGGCTAGGGACACGCATCTCAGGGCTAGTGCGGGGAGCAGCAACAGGACGCACAGGACTCTGGAGACGCACAGGAGGCTTGGTGCGTAGTGTAGGCACAGGTGGTAATGGGCTGGAGACACGCACCACAGGGCTAGTGCGTGGAGGAGGAACAGGGCTCTGGAGACGCACTGGAAGCCTGGTGCGTGGTGTAGGCACTGGTCCGGAAATACCGGACCGTGCAGGCGTACTGGCTCCCTTGAGCACTGAGCCTGCCCAACCTTACCTGGTTGTATGCTCCCCGTAGCCCGACCAGTGCGGGGAGGTGGAATAACCCGCACCGGGCTATGTAGGCGAACCGGGGACACCATGCGTAAGGCTGGTGCCATGTAAGCCGCCCCGAGGAGACGCACTGGTGACCAGATGCGTTGGGCCGGCTTCATGACATCCGGCTCAATCCTCAATCTAGCCCTACCAGTGCGGGGAGGTGGAATAACCCGCACCGGGCTATGAACACGTACAGGAGACACCATGCGCTCTACTGCGTAACACGGTGTCTGCCCGTACTCTCGCTCTCCACTGTAAGTACAGGGAGTATGCGCAGGTCTCCTACCTGACTTCGCCACACTCCCTTTCAGCCCCCCCCCAAGAAATGTTTGGGTTGTACTCACGGGCTTCCAGCCTTGCTTCCGTGCTGCCTCCTCATATCGCCTCCTCTCGGCTTTAGCTGCCTCCAGCTCTTCACGAGGGAGGCGATATTCTCCCGGTTGTGCCCAAGGTCCCTTTCCATCCAATATCTCCTCCCATGTCCATGAATCCTTAATGCCTTGCTCCTGTTGCCGCTTGACACGCTGCTTGGTCCCGCGTTGGTGGGTAATTCAGTCACGATCGTCTTGATATGAGAGAGAGGACCAAGGCGCAGCGCGTGAAAAATACATCTTCTTTTAATGAAGGAAAAAACAAACACTTACAAAATGAACAAAACAAAACGATCGTGAAGCCAAACCGAACTAAGTGCACACATGCAACATAGAACATAGACATAGACAATTACCCACATTAACCTAGTGCCTATGGCTGCCTTAAATATGGCTCCCAATCAGAGACAATTAATGACATCTGTCTCTGATTGAGAACCATTCAGGCAACCATAGACACAGCTAGACACCTATACTAAACACAAACCCATCTACTCTATTTAACCCCCTAAACCATACAACCACCCTAGACACTACAAAAACACATACATTCCCCATGTCACACCCTGACCTAACTAAAATAATAAAGAAAACAAAGAATACTAAGGCCAGGGTGTGACATACACAGGGAGTACTACTCCCTACTTTAGGCGACCAAAAGTATTGGGACAGATTCACTTTCATGTGTTTTAAAGTAGTTAAAGTAGTAAAAAGTTAAGCCATATTCATAGTACGCAATGACTACATCAAGCTTGCGACTACAAATTTGTTAAATGCATTTGCTGTTTGTTTTGGTTGGGTTTCAACTTATTTTGTGCCCAATAGAAATTGTATTATATCATTTGCGAAATCACTTTTATTGTAAATAAGAATAGAATAGAATATGCTACCATGACTACGGATAATCTTGAATAAACCGTGAATAATTATGAGAGAAAGTTACAGGCACACAAATAATATACCCCCAGACATGCTAACCTCTCTCCATGGTTCTTTGTTATACGGTCGAAAAGGTTGGAGAAGTGGTTTATCTCCATTTTTGATAGATAGCTCTTCGTGTTGTTGTCTGTTTAGTGTGTTCCAATTTCCCCAGAAGTGATTTGGTCCTATGGATTCTTTAATCATCAATCACTCTCTCCATTCAAAGCTGTTCTCTGTTCCTGAAGAGCTGGTGAAAGTGACGATTAGTGACTGGCAAGGTCATCAGACAGTGATGATGTATATGTCATATATTTCTCAGATAGTCAGCTTTTATGCTTGGGGCTTGAACAACAAACAAAGGAAATAAAAGGCTGTTTTATTTTAAAGTCCCCCATCTAGCTCCTGAGAGATTACTAATGGGAGAAAACAGAAGGTCCAGTGACTGCCACACAAAGGGACAAAACTGGTCTGTTTGAAACTGAGACGGCATCGTTATGACTAACCTATAATAATGGGACACAGTTTGGATATTTTTCAGTCAATGAAACATTTATTTTGGCACAGAGCTTTTTGACTTATCTGTGTTGATGATCTCTTTACTTCAGGCTCCGTCTCTCTGGAACTTGATACAGGCATTTACTTGGATGCGTTTGGCTCCTCGGCTAATGCCTTATGTTGATAGATAGGACAATACCGATGAAATTAGGTAAGTTGTGCCCATAGACTGTGATCATCAAGAACAGTTGACTGTTGTGGAAAGGTTTGACTTCACGTAAAAAGGAAGTACAAAACGACGATGCACTCACAACTGATGCAACACATTTTCTAACAATAAACATACCCCTCTCAAAAATATATTTTGTGTTTAGTACTTTCATGTTTGATTGAGTTAATTACAGTCCACTGATGGGGTTCGACATTAATCATATTGATTTATCTTTATTTTTCAAGCTTTGTAGCATAATGACTTTCTAACTAAATAAATAACCAATTTACAATTTAAGCTGCAAGAAGAAACACATATTTAGTAGATGTGATTACAACTATAAAAGGGCTTTTTAATCACACTTGTGGTCTGAAATAGACTGGTGTAAAGGGCCTTTTCCATCTCCAGCTCTCTGCCTCCCATAATGCCGTTGAGTCTCTCAGAGCTCTGTGGCTATCTCAGTGTTTACATGAAGCCATATTTATGCAAGCAGAACAGGACTGTCTGGGGCCCTGGTGGGCACTTTGGTTAACTGAAAAGTCTCTACAGTACGCTTAGTTCATCCGGTTGCAGATACTCAACAACATGTACACAAATGACCTTAATGTAACACGCCGGTGTATTATATTTTAATGAGGAGCAACAAATATGTCTCACATTATATGTTTATTACTATGACACTGAGTCAGACAGTAGAGGGGGAATCTTCAATAACTATTTTGCACTATCTGTGTGTGTGTGTGTGTGTGTGTGTGTGTGTGTGTGTGTGTGTGTGTGTGTGTGTGTGTGTGTGTGTGTGTGTGTGTGTGTGTGTGTGTGTGTGTGTGTGTGTGTGTGTGTGTGTGTGTGTGTGTGTGTGTGTGTGTGTGTGTGTGTGTGTGTGTGTGTGTGTGTGTGCGTGCGTGCGTGCGTGCGTGCGTGCGTGCGTGCGTGTGTGCGTGTGTGTGTGGTGTAGTGTTATAATAACATATACAGACGCACATGCTGTGTATAATATAATGGAGACCATTTGCACATAGACCTAGCCCCCTACTGTACAGAACCAAATGTTTCCCGGAGAGAAATGGGAGGTTTTGAACTGCATTGATCACTGATGACATAAGAACGATACATTAACAATGTACAATATGTCCCTTGCGATGGTACATCCATAATTACCTAGTAAATGATGCTAAAAGCATCACATGAAGAGGACATAACCTCTAAGAGCCGTTTCTAATCCCCTGTTGTAGTCTATTAGTGCGTTCAATTTGGAAAGTGATTGAGGACATCTTTGCACTTCTCACAGAGAATAGCAAGGTTACTTTATGTACAGTACACCCCAAGATGGCTGTTTGTCAATTCAGCTCTCTAGTGATTTTGGCAATGACCTCCCATACAGCAGGAGAGAGGAACTCGGTGTTAAAATAAACTATTGAATGTAATATTTGAACAGGGATTATTCCAGGTACTACAGTACATAACTCTTCTACCGGATAACATCACTTGATTGTATGTTACAGGGAAAGACAGTATTGTGATGAAGTAGTAAGAGGAAAAGACCACAGGATCCAGTGCTAACAGGATGTCCATGTTCACCTCTAATCAGCACTAAAAATGCTCAAACTGTAAGAATGTGAACTGGACAGGTGCCATGACTGAACAGAGCTATTTCCTTGCTGGACTCAATGGACTAAATAAATTAAACGATTACATTTTATTAAATCATTCAACCCTTGCCAAATTCCTGTCAACAATACTTTAAGATTAGGCAAACCCAAAGCATTTACAACAATAATCTGCAGTAAGCAATCATTTTCTAAACGACTGTAGGTACAGTTGTGTATTTATAAAGTATTCCGTACAGCACTGACACTTCACCTTTATGTATGTCCAAACTGTCACGTCAACTTTAAATATTACATGTTAAACATAAAAACATCAAGCTGCGAGCTTTGAATATTAATCTAGTCCCCCCCCTCCCCCCCATGGCGTCCTGGTGAAATCGGATATGGTGTTAGATTCCTACTAACTCCTTAAATTAGTGTTCAAACGACTTCAGCATGCTGGCAAGCTGCTACCAGGGGATACCAGGGGCCTGTCAGTGGCCTTCTAGGGACTGGCTAAGCCCATAAGAGCACATGGCAGAGCACATGGGGACTAGGGATCACCTTCATTAATCAAACCAGCTCTGGGAGATTGAACAATGAAATTCCAGCATTTGATTACCCACAAGGTTTAGCTAGCCAGGGCACCTAATTTAATTAAACAGAGCGGGGGGAACGTTGCCTTCACAGGCTTTCTGTCTTGTTCTCCTCCCTCCTCATGTCTGTCTGTTACTCAATGTCAGGCCTCTCCATCATGCTGACACAGCATATTCTGTAGAAGCAGAATGATCATTTGTGGAGAATTAGTAACTTGTCAATCTGAAATATTCAAGTAGAGAAATCTCAGTGTAATCAAGTCTTTAGGTTCAAAGTTATTTAATAAAAAAATTGCTCTTCAATCGTCGCTATCTGATAGTTATCTCAGAAAGTTAGCTAATTTATTTTTCTTATTAGAGGGCTCTCTGATAGGAGCAATTCAACAATGTTTAAATCTTAACAGGATAAGACTGACTTCAAAACATTTTGTGGGAGACACTTCTTGACAGAGAACAGCCAACCATAATGGATCTAATAAAACATCCAACGAGGTTCTTCTTCTCTGTTATGTCCTAATTATCTGTTGTCAACACAAATACGCAGGCCACCATTTTCCTTTCAATTGGTTGCATTTCCCATATGGTAGTATTGCTCTGATCCCATTAGTCAGATAGGCTTCACGTCACGCTCTCTGGCATCCTTCACCATTGACAGGTGACAATTTTAAACTGGCATGAAGTGTGTATTTCATTGTTTGTGTAATTGACTTCATGTTACGGCTCATCTCACAGAACTCTGGTGCCAGATTCTTACACTGACAATAGATCACACGACCTGACCCAATGTTCTGAACCGAGTGGCGCAGCGGTCTAAGGCACTGCATCTCAGTGCAAGAAGTGTCACTGCAGTCCCTGGTTTGAATCCAGGCTGAATCACATCCGGACGCGATTGGGAGTCCCATAGGGCGGTGCACAATTGGCCCAACTTTGTCTAGGTTTGGCTGGGGTAGGCCGTCATTGTAAATAAGAATTTGTTAACTGACTTTCCTAGTTAAATAAAAGTTAAATTAAACAATAAAAAATGAAAGCATCCTTCAGGTTACAAAGAATCAGTACCAGTCCACTAAGGCAGGAGTGAGTTATAAACAGTGAGTGGTGTAAATATTTCAACTTGCTGTCAATCACTACAGAGTACTGCCTACTCTATGCCATCCTTTCTAGCCCAATAAACTGAATTTAGCTAGGCTACAGTAGCTAGGTTACAGTAGCTAGGCTACAGTAGCTAGGTTACAGTAGCTAGGCTACAGTAGCTAGGTTGACAGTTGGCATCATACTGTCATTTTGAAGCGGCTGATGCTAGCAGAATGCACAGACTGGCATTTTAATAACCTGTTGAATATTTCATGGGATCTTTTTGCCCAACTCTGATATCCAGGGATAAGTTGAGGAAGTTGTTAAATACATGCTGGCGGGCCATTGTTTTATGATGCTTCCGAACTGAATAACATCATTCATACTGCACTACAGGAAGACCACTATATATAGTTTGATACAGTTAAGTCCTCTCTAAACTTCTTTGAGATTAAATTAATCGTGCTTGACTAAATTGAAACTTCCCTCTCAGTTGCTAAGCATGTTGCTAGGAATGCCAGAGTAGACACATTCCACTAGCACTGCAGTCATATGTTTAATTCAACTCTTAGATCAGGCAGTTGGAGAGATATCCCACCAAACACAGGGCCAGAAAATGACATGTCTGCCCAGAGCTCGGAAACAATACATGGCAGCCAAATAAAAACATTTGTGGAAACACCTCTTTAGTCCAGAATGCTGTGTCAGGATTTAGCAAGTTCCTAAACCAATTCATCGTTCCAACCTCTCAATCTGTAATTATTTCAACACCCTGTCTTATGACATTTGTTTTCTTCCTTTGTTTCCCAGGTCACTTTCATCTTGACCTGGGAGCTACTAATTTGACACACTATTAAAACACACGTCTCCATACAGAGACATGATTAAGAGGTGTTGGTACTGTAACTGTAATACATTCTTACGACCACATTGCCTCCAGCATGCCAGAGGTATTTGATACGGTTGACAACTTCAAATTAAGCAGCAATTATTTTTTGCCTGGATCCTTACTAACTTCTGTGTTGAAGGATGCACACCTAATAGGGCCACACCTACTGTTAATTGCAGGGATTATGACCGTAAAGCCACAAAGTCTTTGCTCAATGCCATCACTAACATGACATTAGGGGTAAGAAGAAAAATAAAAACATCAATTACCCATTCTGAGAAACGTGGTAGAAATGCTCGCTATGCTCTCAGCTGTCTTCTAAGTAACCAATTCATTATTATTTAGCTCACACCTCTATCGGAGCCCAGTAATGAAACACACTACTGTGCTTTCAACAACTAACTCTTAGACATAGTTACCAATTGATTTGAATTACTTCATCAAATATGCCGGCACTTAATTCAAAAATGCGGGAATAATATCAGATAAGCTGGCCTGAAATAAATAGATTTTGATTTGTTTTGAGTAACATTAACATGTAGTGTTTTCCCAAGCACTCACTTATATGGCGCTAAACTGCAGTAAAGTCCAGCGGAGCGGACTTTCAGAGGCACAGCCGCTTAAAGAGAGATAAGTTATAAAGCTGTGTACTCTGAGCAGGGCACAGAACCATCCCCTTTTTATTAACCAACAGTGGCCTTGACCTTTTTAAATTCCCTTTTCACCGGCCTGTCTGGGAGAAACACAGAGCCATGGCTCTGCGCTGCGGTGACTCGCCACTGTTGCTGATTGGAGGTGCTCTGCGTGGGTCAGAGCGTTCCCGGCTCTAAATCACCTGAGCGATGGAATAATTGCAGGCCTTTGGGCCACCGCTCAACCCTCTAATACTCACGGGAATCTGCTCAGGCGCCACTCATTGCGCAAGCGTTTTCTGGGCTCGGCGGCGGAGAGAGCCACAGGTGAGGGGGATGCCCCTCGGCGACGTCAAGGTTCATCTTCTAAACACACGGTGACAAAGCACTACTGTCAAATGAAGGGATGAGAAAAGCAAGATGTAGAGAGAGCTATTAAAGCAGGAGAGGTACTTCTGACAGCTTTGTAAGAGTTCAGAATAATGTCACACTCCCTATGTGGTGAACTTGTGTTTTTTAGCCACAAGACTTAAAAGTTGGCTCTCTGCACAACAGTTCCCGGGATCATTAATGAACGTCAGATGAGTTATTAATAGACTTTCATTGAATAAATTGCAAGCTAATTACACAGTTTCTGATAATATAAAAAGGTTGAATAATACTTCAAGTGAACTCTATAATTCTGACATTATAATAAGGGCTAATATATGTTTGAGGAGTAGGGGCAGGTCTGTTGCGCTAGTAACCAATCTGCACAGCTGCCTCCAGGGCAAGAAGCGCGACAATAAATGTCAACCTGCGAGGGAGACAGGGCACATGGCGCCATTGAGCTGTAGTTCACAGTGTAAAGATTTAAAGCCACATGAAACCATCCTTCATAGTGACACTAATTATTTAGTGATTTGGAGGTGAACTGGAGGTATTGCAAAGATACAGTTAACAATTGACAATAACCCATCCAAAACATGTATGCACAATCTGTTGAAAAGGCAAAGCTCTTTTCAACTCACCTTTCCTGAAATACAGGGCTTTTTTTCATGGATTTCTTTTGAAGTG
Organism: Salvelinus alpinus; assembly: GCF_045679555.1. Classification (NCBI taxonomy): domain Eukaryota; kingdom Metazoa; phylum Chordata; class Actinopteri; order Salmoniformes; family Salmonidae; genus Salvelinus; species Salvelinus alpinus. The sequence continues at coordinate 46,701,595 of NC_092098.1, read as the reverse complement.
CTACAGCGGTGTAGCAGGGAGGATAATTCCCCTGATCCACGATCAACTCACAGAGGCAAACTGCTGTAGTACTTCATAAGGCTTTGGGTGGGATGACTTGGGATCTTTAGCAAATGGAATCACAAGAGAGATACATACAGTACAGTGACATTTCACCTCAGGTTGATTTGTCTGCATATTGTGCTATGATTATATATCATGAATCAGTACATTCCTCTTGCATTCCCCTTACATTTGGTCCATTTATAGAGTCATTGTTTTGTGGGTGTGTAAACATATGTGGGTGTGTAAACATATGTTTATGTGCTGAGAAGCATGAACACATAGCTGGCATAATGCTGAAATCAGCTAACCAAGCAATACAGTGACTTCCACATATTTCATTTATAAGAAGGACTTCAAGTCTGCTCTAACAAAGAGAGTCCAACGAGGTGTCACCTGAACAAGTTTGTCTAAACGGGTGTACTGTTCTATAACCCTCAGTTATATTCCATATCACCCTGATCTTTATTTTTCAAGTAGCAGGCCACAGTGCTTTCCATATCATTAAGATAAAGTGCAGGTGGAGCGTAACAGTTTATTAAAGTACAGTTTCCTCAGCGCTCATCACAACTAGCATCTCTGTGATGTCCGATCTGCATCGGTTCAGGATGATGTGTTATTTAATGGTTTAGCTGGATAGGGCTACTATTTGCATGGTGTTTCCCCACTGCCAACACCAGCAGCAATACACTGGTGTGTTTATCAAATAGGGCATCAGAGAAGGCCCACACCTCATTAAAAGACTGTGATGTCATTACATTTATTGGCAATTTGTTGTCACGGCGGCACCGTGCCGGACTATTTTGGGGAGCTCTCTCTCCCTCTCTCTCTCTCTCTCTCTCTGTCTCTCGTTCTCTCGTTCTCTCGTTCTCTCGTTCTCTCTCTCTCTCTCTCTCTCTCTCTCGCTCTCTTTCTCTCGTTCCCTCTCTCTCCGTTGCTCTCTTTTACAGATTAAGCAAAGCTCCCAGGATGCAGTGTGTGTGTGTGGAGGTAATTACCTGCACAGACATGGCACAGAACAAAGCAATCAGGGAGGGGCCCTAAATACAGGGTCTAGACTTGGTGTCTCTGTCAATTTCTTTCTCTCTCCCTCTATCTTCTCTCTCTCTATTTTATTTTTAGGCCCTGAAAACAACTGAAAAACACTTAAACAAAAATGAGAGTAAAGAAAATTCACCAAAAATGAGTATGCATCGCATTATCTTATTTTTTGTCTCGAAGAAAGAGCTTGCAAGTTAAGCAGTTCACTGTACTTGTGCATGTGACCATAAAACTGGAACTTGAAAACATGAGGGAAGATAAAAGGCTCTTGGTAACAGTCAGATGTCTCTTGTATATCAACATCTACAGAACACATGTTTATGTGCTGAGAAGCATGAACACATAGCTGGCACAATGCTGAAATCAGCTAACCAAGCAATACAGTGACTTCCACATATTTCATTTAGAAGGACTACATATAAGTCTTCTCAAACAAACCATAGAGAATAATTATTGAAGTAGAGAAACAACAGACTTTTAACAGCCCCAGTCTCGTAAAGAGAGACAGTGGGTCTGACCTCCTGTAATGGCTTTCATAGATAGTGCTTGTAATCAACCTAATTGATTGTAATAACGCACCAGGGGCATATTGTTTTTCTGTGGAAGAGAGACTTTGGGAATCAGATGTGTTTAAGCAGAGCTATAATTCAGTTAATGACAGCCATTACTCCAAAGCCAACCAAACAGTGTCACTCACTTAAGGCTGAAAAAAAAAAAAATGTAACTTTTGGGGAGACCCGAACAAATTCACATAGAAATATTAGTTATAGATCTGTCTTTCTCATTGAAAGCACTGGTCACTTCAATAATATTTAAATACTGTTATTTTTTATATTTTTTATTCACCTATATTTAACCAGGTAGGCCAGTTGAGAACAAGTTCTCATTTACAACTGCGACCTGGCCTAGATAAAGCAAAGCAGTGTGACAAAAACAACAACACAAAGTTACACATGGCATAAACAAACGTTCAGTCAAAAACACAATAGAAAAATCTATATACAGTGTGTGCAAATGTAGTAAGATTAGGGAGGTAAGGCAATAAATAGGCCATAGTGGCGAAATAATTACAATTTAGCATTAACACTGGAGTGGTAGATGTGCAGATGATGATGTGCAAGTAGAGATACAAAAGAGCAAAAATAAATAAGAATATGGGGATGAGGTAGTTGGGTGGGCTATTTACAGATGGGCTGTGTGTACAGGAGCAGTGATCGGTAAGCTGCTCTGACAGCTGATGCTTAAATTTAGTGAGGGAGATATAAGTCTCCAGCTTCAGTGATTTTTGCAATTTGTTCCAGTCATTGGCAGCAGAGAACTGGAAGGAAAGGCAGCCAAAGGAGGAGTTCAAGACTGCTTCGATCACGCGGATTGGAATATGTTCCGCATCGCGTCCAACAACAATATTGACGAATATGCTGATTCGGTGAGCGAGTTCATTAGGAAGTGCATTGACGATGTCGTACCCACAGCAACGATAAAAACATTCCCAAACCAGAAACCGTGGATTGACGGCAGCATTCGCGTGAAACTGAAAGCGCGAACCACTGCTTTTAACCAGGGCAAGGTGACCGGAAGCATGACCGAATACAAACAGTGTAGCTATTCTCTATGCAAGGCAATCAAACAGGCTAAGTCTCAGTACAGAGACAAAATCGAGTCGAAATTCAACAGCTCAGACACAAGAGGTATGTGGCAGGGTCTACAGTCAATCACGGATTACAAAAAGAAAACCAGCCCCGTCGAGGACCAGGATGTCTTGCTCCCAGACAGGCTAAACAACTTTTTTGCCCGCTTTGAGGACAATACAGTGCCACTGACACGGCCCCCTACCAAAACCTGCGGGCTCTCCTTCACTGCAGCCGAGGTGAGTAAAACATTTAAACGTGTTAACCCTCGCAAGGCTGCAGGCCCAGACGGCATTCCCAGCCGCGTCCTCAGAGCATGCGCAGACCAGCTGGCTGGTGTGTTTACGGACATATTCAATCAATCCTTAGCCCAGTCTGCTGTTCCCACATGCTTCAAGAGGGCCACCATTGTTCCTGTTCCCAAGAAAGCTAAGGTAACTGAGCTAAACGACTACCGCCCCGTAGCACTCACTTCCGTCATCATGAAGTGCTTTGAGAGACTAGTCAAGGACCATATCACCTCCACCCTACCGGACACCCTAGACCCACTCCAATTTGCTTACCGACCCAATAGGTCCACAGACGACGCAATCGCAACCACACTGCACACTGCCCTAACCCATCTGGACAAGAGGAATACCCATGTGAGAATGCTGTTCATCGATTACAGCTCAGCATTTAACACCATAGTACCCTCCAAACTCGTCATCAAGCTCGAGACCCTGGGTCTCGACCCCGCCCTGTGCAACTGGGTCCTGGACTTCCTGACGGGCCGCCCCCAGGTGGTGAGGGTAGGTAACAACATCTCCACCCCGCTGATCCTCAACACTGGGGCCCCACAAGGGTGCGTTCTGAGCCCTCTCCTGTACTCCCTGTTCACCCACGACTGCGTGGCCATGCACGCCTCCAACTCAATCATCAAGTTTGCGGATGACACTACAGTGGTAGGCTTGATCACCAACAACGACGAGACGGCCTACAGGGAGGAGGTGAGGGCCCTCGGAGTGTGGTGTCAGGAAAATAACCTCATACTCAACGTCAACAAAACAAAGGAGATGATTGTGGACTTCAGGAAACAGCAGAGGGAGCACCCCCCTATCCACATCGACGGGTCAGTAGTGGAGAAGGTGGAAAGTTTTAAGTTCCTCGGTGTACACATCACGGACAAACTGAATTGGTCCACCCACACAGACAGCGTTGTGAAGAAGGCGCAGCAGCGCCTCTTCAACCTCAGGAGGCTGAAGAAATTCGGCTTGTCACCAAAAGCACTCACAAACTTCTACAGATGCACAATCGAGAGCATCCTGTCGGGCTGTATCACCGCCTGGTACGGCAACTGCTCCGCCCACAACCGTAAGGCTCTCCAGAGGGTAGTGAGGTCTGCAGAACGCATCACCAGGGGCAAACTACCTGCCCTCCAGGACACCTACACCACCCGATGTCACAGGAAGGCCATAAAGATCATCAAGGACAACAACCACCCAAGCCACTGCCTGTTCACCCCGCTATCATCCAGAAGGCGAGGTCAGTACAGGTGCATCAAAGCAGGGACCGAGAGACTGAAAAACAGCTTCTATCTCAAGGCCATCAGACTGTTAAACAGCCACCACTAACATTTAGCGGCCGCTGCCAACATACTGACTCAACTCCAGCCACTTTAAAAATGGGAATTGATGGAAATTATGTAAAAATGTACCACTAGCCACTTTAAGCAATGCCACTTAATACAATGTTTACATACCCTACATTACCCATCTCTTATGTATATATACTGTACTCTATATCATCTACTGCATCTTGCCATCTTTATGCAATACATGTACCACTAGCCACTTTAAACTATGCCACTTTATGTTTACATACCCTACAGTACTCATCTCATACGTATATACCGTACTCTATACCATCTACTGCATCTGCCATGCCGTTCTGTACCACCACTCATTCATATATCTTTATGTACATATTCTTTATCCCTTTACACTTGTGTGTGTGTGTAAGGTAGTAGTGTGGAATTGTTAGGTTAGATTACTGTTGGTTATTACTGCATTGTCGGAACTAGAAGCACAAGCATTTCGCTACACTCGCATTAACATCTGCTAACCATGTGTATGTGACTAATAAAATTTGATTTGATTTGATTTGAGTTGGCTTTGGAGAAATATACCTGCTGGAGCGCGTGCTACGGCTGGGTGCTGCTATGGTGACCAGTGAGTTGAGATAAGGCAGGGCATTACCTAGCAAAGACTTATAGATGACCTGGAGCCAGTGGGTTTGGCGATGAATATGAAGCGAGGGCCAGCCAACGGCAGCATACAGGTCGCAGTGGTGGGTAGTATATGGGGCTTTGGTGACAAACGGATGGCACTAGGATAGACTACATCCAATTTGCTGAGTAGAGTGTTGGAGGCTATTTTGTAAATGACATCGCCGAAGTCAATGATCGGTAGGATAGTCAGTTTTACAAGGGTATGTTTAGCAGCATGAGTGAAGGAGGCTTCGTTGCGAAATAGGAAGCCGATTCTAGATTTAATTTTAGTTTGAAGATGCTTAATGTGAGTCTGGAAGGAGAGTTTACAGTCTAACCAGACACCTAGGTATTTGTAGTGGTCCACATATTCTCAGTCAGAACCGTCCAGAGTAGTGATGCTGGACGGGCGGGCGGGTGCGGGCAGCGATTGGTTGACGAGCATAATTTAGTTTTACTGGATTTTAAGAGCAGTTGGAGGCCACGGAAGGAGTGTTATATGGCATTGAAGCTCGTCTGGAGGTTTGTTAACACAGTGTCCAAAGAAGGGCCAGAAGTATACAGAAACGTGTCGTCTGCGTAGAGGTGGATCAGAGAACCACCAGCAGCAAGAGCGACATCATTGATATATACAGAGAAAAGATTCAGCCCAAGAATTGAACCCTGTGGCACCCCCATAGAGACTGCCAGAGGTCCGGACAACAGGCCCTCCGATTTGACACACTGAACTCAATCTGATAAGTAGTTGGTGAACCAGGCGAGGCAGTCATTTGAGAAACCAAGGCTGTTGAGTTTGCCGATAAGAATGTGATGATTGACAGAGTCGAAAGCCTTGACCAGGTCCATGAAGACAGCTGCACAGTATTGTCTCTTATCGAGTGCAGTTATGATATCGTTTTGGACCTTGAGCATGGATGAGGTGCACCCATGACCAGCTCGGAAACCAGATTGCATAGCGGAGAAGGTACGGTGGGATTCGAAGTGGTCGGTGATCTGTTTGTTAACTTGGATTTTGAAGACTTTAGAAAGGCAGGGCAGGATCGATATACTGTAGGTCTGTAACAGTTTTGGTCTAGAGTGTCTCCCCCCTTTAAAGAGGGGGATGACCGCGGCAGCTTTCAACCTTTAGGGATCTCAGACGATACGAAAGAGAGGTTGAACAGGCTATAGGGGTATAGTACTAGTAATAGGGGTTGCAACAATTGCGGTGGATAATTTTAGAAAGAGAGGGTCCAGATTGTCTAGCCCAGCTGATTTGTAGGGGTCCATATTGCAGCTCTTTCAGAACATTAGTTATCTGGATTTGGGTGAAGGAGAAGCGGGGGGGGGGGGGGGGGGGCTTGGGCAAGTTGCTGTGGGGGCTGCAGAGTTGTTGGCCGGGGTAGGGGTAGCCAGGTGGAAAGCATGGCCAGCCGTAGAAAAGTGCTTATTGAAATTCTCGATTATTGTGGATTTATCGGTGGTGACAGTGTTTCATAGCCTCAGTGCAGTGGGCAGCTGGGAGGAGGTGCTCTTATTCTCAATGGACTTTACAGTGTCCCAGAAGTTTTTGAAATTTGTGCTACAGGATGCAAATTTCTGTTTGAAAAAGCTAGCCTTTGCTTTCCTAACTGACTGTGTATATTGGTTCCTAACTTCCCTGAAAAGTTTCATATCGCGAGGGCTATTCGATGCTAGTGCAGTACGCCACAGGATGTTTTTGTGCTCGCCAAGGGCAGTCAAGTCTGGAGTGAACCAAGGGCTATATCTGTTCTTAGTTCTAAAATTGTTTGAATGGGGCATGCTTATTTAAGATGGTGAAGAAAGCACTTTTAAAGAGTAACCAGGCATCCTCTACTGACGGGATGAGGTCAATATCCTTCCAGGATACACGGGCCAGGTCGATTAGAAAGGCCTGCTCGCTGAAGTATTTTAGGGAACGTTTGATAGTGATGAGGGGTGGTCGTTTGACCGCGGACCCATTACGGACGCAGGCAATGAGGCAGTGATCGTTGAGATCCTGGTTGAATACAGCAGAGCTGTATTTAGAGGGCAGGTTGGTCAGGATGATATCCGTGTTTACGGATTTAGGGTTGTACCTGGTAGGTTCCTTGATAATTTGTGTGAGATTGAGGGCATCTACCTTAGATTGTAGGATGGCTGGGGTGTTAAGCATATCCCAGTTTAGGTCACATAACAGTACGAACTCTGAAGATAAATGGGGGGCAATCAATTCACATATGGTGTCCAGGGCACAGCTGGGGGCTGAGGGGGGTCTATAACAAGTGGCAACAGTGAGAGACTTATTTCTGGAAAGGTGGATTTTTAAAAGTAGAAGCTCGAACTGTTTGGGCACAGACCTGGATAGCATGACAGAACTCTGCAGACTATCTTCTCAGTAGATTGCGACTCCGCGCCCTTTGGCAGTTCTATCTTGGCGGAAAATGTTGTAGTTGAGGATGGACATTTCAGAATTTTTGGTGGCCTTCTTAAGCCAGGATTCAGACACGGCTAGGACATCAGGATTGGTGGAGTGTGTTAAAGCAGTTAATAAAACAAACTTAAGGAGGAGGCTTCTGATGTTAACATGCATGAAACCAAGGCTTTTACGGTTACAGAAGTCAACAAATGATAGCGCCTGGGGAATAGCTGTGTACTGGGGTCAACAGGGTCTGGGTTAACCTCTACATCACCAGAGGAACAGAGGAAGAGTAGGATAAGGGTACGGCTAAAGGCTATAAGAACTGGTCGTCTAGTGCGTTGGGAACAGAGAATTAAAGGAGCAGATTTCTGGGCGTGGTAGAATACATTCAGGGCATAATATACAGACAAGGGTATGGTAGGATGTGAGTACAGTGGAGGTAAACCTAGGCGTTGAGTGACGATGAGAGAGGTTTCTGGTGGCACCAGTTAAGCCAGGTGAGGTATCCGCATGTGTGGGGGGTGGGGCAAAATAGCTATCTACGGCATGTTGAGCGGGACTGAGGGCTCTACAGTGAAATAAAACAATAAGAACTAGCTGAGACAGGAGTAGACAAGGCATATTGCCATTATAAAGAGAAATAAAGCAATCACAGGTGTTGATCGGGACAGCTAAGACAACAACGGGTAAATGCCGATGAATGGGCAGAGCGGGTCAGTTAGGTACATACAGGACCTGAGTTCGAGGCTGGGGCCGACAGATAAACAAAATGAGATACAGTGTTATTGAAAATGTCCAGGGGGCATCAGCTGTGTAGCCCAGTGATCATAGGGTCCAATGAGCAGCAATAGGTGAGTCAGGGAGCCAATCAGTAGTCACTACTATGCTACGCGAGTGTGAGACACGGCGTTCAGAAAGCTAGTGGGCCGGTGCAAGCAGATGGTTCTTCGGATACATCGCAACAGAAAAGCCTGTTGAGACCACATCGTGTGATTACGTCGGCAGACCAGTCGTGATGGGGCTCCGTGTCAACAATAAAGGTTCTAGACCAATTGGGAAAATAGGTATTGTAGCCCTAGAATTCGCTGGTATATGGGCCTAGCTCGAGGCTAGCTCAAGGCTAACTGGTGCTTGCTTCAGGATAGAGGCTAACAGTAGCCACTCGCTAGCTAGCTGCGATGATCCGGTGTAATGATCCAGAGCGGCAGAAATCCAGTGATGTGGTAGAGAGAAGCAGTCCGATATGCTCTGGGTTGATATTGCGCTGTGCAGACTGGCAGGTATTGTTTGAGCTAAAGCTGGCGGTGTCCGAGCTAAAGGTGAAGACCGCTAGCCGTGGCTAACAAAGACTATTAGCTAGTTAGCTGGCTAGCTTCTGACGGAGGTTCCAGTCATAAGGAATAAAAACAGCAGATCCGTACCACATTGGGTGAGGCGGGTTGCAGGAAAGTATTTGGTTCATAGATAGAAAGTGAGATTAAAATATATACAGAAAAAAAGCTGGCTATTTACACGGGATAAGACAAAGACAAACACAACACACGTCCGACTGCTACGCCATCTTGGTTTTACCCACTTCATATGTACAGTGGCAAGAAAAAGTATGTGAACCCTTTGGAAATACCTGGATTTCTGCATAAATTGGTCATAAAATTTGATCTGAACTTCAACTAGGTCACAACAATAGACAAACACGGTCTGCTTAAACTAATAACACAAAAACAATTATACGTTTTCATGTCTTTATTGAACACATGGTGTTATCATTCACAGTGCAGGTTGGAAAAAGTATGTGAACCCTTGGATTTAATAACTGGTTGACCCTCCGTATATATGCAGCAATAACCTCAACCAAACGTCTGTAGTTTCGGATCAGACCTGCACAACAGTCAGGAGGAATTTTGGACCATTCCTCTTTACAAAACTGTTTCAGTTCAGCAATATTCTTTGAGATGTCTGGTGTGAACTGCTCTCTTGAGGTCATGCCACAGCATCTCAAATCTGGTTGAGGTCAGGACTCTGACTGGGCCACTCCAGAAGGTGAATTTTCTTCTGTTGAAACCGTTCTGTTGTTGATTTACTTCTGTGTTTTGGGTCATTGTCCTGTTGTATCACTCAACTTCCGTGGGGCTTCAATTGGTGGACAGATAGCCTAACATTCTCCTGCAAATTGTCTTGATAAACTTGGGAATTAATTTTTCCATTGATGATAGCAAGCTGTCCAGGCCCTGAGGCAGCAAAGCAGCCCCAAAACATGATGCTCCCGCCACCATACTTTACAGTTGGGATGAGGTTTTGATGTTGGTGTGCTGTCCCTTTTTTTCTCCACACATAGTGTTGTGTGTTCCTTCCAAACAACTCAACTGTAGTTTCATCTGTCCACAGAATATTTTGCCAGTAGCACTGTGGAACATCCAGGTGCACTTTTGCAAACTTCAGATGTGCAGCAATGTTTTTTTGGACAGCAGTGGCTTCTTCCATGGTGTCCTCCCATGAACACCATTCTTGTTTAGTGTTTTACGTATCGTAGACTCGTCAACAGAGATGTTAGCATGTTCCAGAGATTTCTGTAAGTCTTTAGCTGACACTAGGATTCTTCTTTAACCTCATTGAGCAATCTGCGCTGTGCTCTTGCAGTCATCTTTGCAGGACGGCCACTCCTAGGGAGAGTAGAAACAGCGCATAATTTTCTCCATTTATAGACACTTTTTCTTACCGTGGACTGATGAACATCAAGGCTTTTAGAGATACTTTTGTAACCCTTTCCAGCTTTATGCAAGTCAACAATTATTAACCTTAGGTCATCTGAGATCTCTTTTGTTTGAGGCATGGTTCACACCAGGCAATGCTTCTTGTGAATAGAAAACTCAAATTTTGTGAGTGTTTTTTATAGGGCAAGGCAGCTCTAAACAACATCTCCAATCTTGTCTCATTCATTGGAGTCCAGGTTAGCTGACTCCTGACTTCAATTAGCTTTTGGAGAAGTCATTAGCCTAGGGGTTCACATACTTTTTCCAACCTACACTATGAATGTTTAAATGATTTATTCAATATAGACAAGAAAATGCAATAATGTGTGTGTTATTAGTTTAAGCACACTATGTTTGTCTACTGTTGTGACTTAGATGAAGATCACATATATACACTACCAGTCAAAAGTTTAAGAACACCTACAAATGTTTTCTTATATTTTACTATTTTCTACATTGTAGAATAATAGTGAAGCCATCAAAACTATGAAATAACACATATGAAATCATGTAATAACCAAAAAAGTGTTGAACAAATCAAAATATATTTTATATTTGAGATTCTTCAAATAGCCACCTTTTGCCTTGATGATAGCTTTGCACACTCTTGGAATTCTCTCAACCAGATTCACCTGTAATGCTTTTACAACAGTCTTGAAGGAGTTCCCACATATGCTGAGCACATGTTAGCTGCATTCCCTTACCTCTGCGGTCCGACTCATCCTAAACCATCTCAATTTGGTTGAGGTCGGGGGATTGTGGAGACCAGGTCATCTGATACAGCACTCCATCACTCTCCTTCTTGGTAAAATAGCCCTTACACAGCCTGGAGGTGTGTTGGGTCATTTTCCTGTTGAAAAACAAATGACAGTCCCACTAAGCCAAAACCAGATGGGATGGCGTATCGATGCAGAATGCTGTGGTAGCCATGCTGGTTAAGTGTGCCTTGAATTATAAATAAATCACAGACAGTGTCACCAGCAAAGCACCCCAACACCATAACACTTCCTCCTCCATGCTTTACAGTAGGAAATACACATGCGGAGATCATCCGTTCACCAACACCGCGTCTCACAAAGGCACAGCGGTTGGAACCAAAAATCTCCAATTTGGACTCCAGACCAAAGGACACATTTCCACCAGTCTAATGTCCATTGCTTGTTTTTCTTGGCCCAAAAAGTCTCTTCTTCTTATTGGTGTCCTTTAGTAGTGGTTTCTTTGCAGCAGTTCGACCATGAAGGTCTGATTCACACCTCTGAACAGTTGATGTTGAGATGTGTCTGTTACTTGAACTCTGTGGGCTGCAATTTGGGCTGCAATTTCTGAGGCTGGTAACTCTAATGAACTTATCCTCTGCAGCAGAGGCAACTCTGAGTCTTCCATTCCGGTGGCGGTCCTCATGAGAGCCAGTTTCATCACAGCACTTGATGGAATTTGCGACTGCACTTGAATAAACTTTTACATTTCTTGATATTTTCCAGAATGACTGACCTCCATGTCTTAAAGCGATGATGGACTGTTGTTTCTCTTTCCGATTGTACTGTTCTTGCCACAAAATGGACTTGGTCTTTTACCAAATAGGGCTATATTCTGTATAGTACCCCTACCTTGTCACAACACAATTGAATGGCTCAAATGCATTAAGAAGGAAAGAAATTCCACAAATGAACTTCTAACAAGGAACACCTGTTAATTGAAATGCATTCCAGGTGACTCCCTCATGAAGCTGGTTGAGAGAATGCCAAGAGTGTGCAAAGCTGTCATCAAGGCAAAGGGTGGCTACTTTGAAGAATCTCAAACATAAAATATATTTTGATTTGTTTAACACTTTTTTGGTGACTACTGTACATGATCCCATATGTGCTATTTCATAGTTTTGATGTCTTCACTATTATTCTACAATGTAGAAACAGTAAAAATCCAGAAAAACCCTTGAATGAGTAGGTGTTCGAAAACGTTTGACTGGTACTGTATATTTATTCTCCGGACTCCGACATTGCTCGTCCTAATATTTCTATATTTCTTAATTCCATTCTTTAACTTTTAGATTTGTATGTATTTTTGTGTAGTGTTAGACATTACTGTACTGTTGGATCTAGGAACACAAGCATTTCACTACACAATAACATCTGCTGAAAATATGTATGCAACCAATAAAATGTGATTTGATTTAAGAAACGGTAGATCTGTTCTATGTGCACTACTTCTATGTTTCCCGTTCTTAACTTTTACTTTCGGTTTTATACACCAGCTTCAAACAGCTGAAAATACAACATTTTTGGTTATGGAAAATATATTTCACAGCGGTTTAGATTGTACAATGACTCTCTACACTATACAATGACTCTCTACACTATAAATTGAAATTAGGCTTACTATTTGAATTTTAGCAACTAGGAAATGGCGGATCGATTTCTACATAGTGCATCTTTAAGCCTCTTCGTGTCAGTTTGTGTAGACCATGTAATTTCATTCCAACATGTACAAGCTAGGTGATTACAAGCAAATACTGTGTAAGTGCAACACAAACACTTATTATTGAGAACAATCAAAAACATGTTAGGTCTATTAATTTTATCAAAGAAAATATTGACCTTGGCATCGATGACTACAAGTAAATGCCGGGACGTCTCGCTCTCTCTCTCTCTCTCTCTCTCTCTCTCTCTCTCTCTCTCTCTCTCTCTCTCTCTCTCTCTCTCTCTCTCTCTCTCTCTCTCTCTCTCTCTCTCTCTCTCTCTCTCTCTCTCTCTCTCTCTCTCTCTCTCTCTCTCTCTCTCTCTCTCTCTCTCTCTCTCTCTCTCTCTCTCTCTCTCTCTCTCTCTCTCTCTCTCTCTCTCTCTCTCTCTCTCTCTCTCTCTCTCTCTCTCTCTCTCTCTCTCTCTCTCTCTCTCTCTCTCTCTCTCTCTCTCTCCTTGTCTGTGCATCTGGAGTTGATCAGCCCATTTCCTGGGTAGTGTTACAGTGAACAATTATCTTCAGATCAGGAGACAGCAGGACTTAAAAGGCCTGATATTGAAGTAGACGAAAAGGGGGAATATGTGTCCTACCACATTAATGAAATCTACCTGACTGTCCTTTAGAGGACTAACACAGTGGCACCACTCAGCTTTACCACAGACAACAACGGTAATAACCACATTCACCACCAACGCAAACAAACAACCTTGCAAGCAGCCACAAAGAAACGGATGAGATTGAACTAACATGAAACTTCAGACCGGTAACCCCTTTAATGCTCTGGAGCATTGAGGACCAGTTTAGAACCTCGACAAGTAGGCCAAGCTGACATAATGAGATGAATTATGAAACTTTTTGGAGAGAAAATATAATTCATCTTAAGCAACATCTACATTCCCACAGCGGTGAAATCCTAGCTCTCTCTGTATTGGGGTCCTATGTGGCTGTAAAAGCAGGGCATTGGTAATTGCAGAGCTGACAATCAATTAGAGACATGGCCTCAGTCTCCCCTGTTTCAAAGGCGCGCATCGGGGCCCTGACATTTGAACTTATAGGCGGAGGGTCTCGGCCAGGCCCCAGTGGCAATATTCTCTCCATGGGGGCCAGGTGGAGACGAGAAGGGGTTGGGGACAGGGGGGTTTGGCATAGGGGCGTCCAGTCAACTGGGGCTGGTCCCACTATGCCTGGCGTCTCTCTCTCATTAAACAGGGGCGAGTCAGAGGTGCACGTCTGCACTGGCCAGGGGGCAGGAAGGATCGTATTAATACAGTGACGCTCTCTGCCCGGGTGTCAGGTGACATTGTCCCTGCAGTCTCTTTTATGATTAGTGCCCAAACCATTAAGATAACTTTGATGTTTTCTGGAGTCATTTGTTTATTCTCTTAAGCGCTTTCTTTATGGTTCGGAACCACTCAGCACATGCCAAATCACTACTTCTGGACTAACGGAGAGCTCTGCTGATTTGAGCAGACTAGGACACTAATGTTGAGGTGACATCTTCTGAGCCGTAAAGGAGTGGGATGGTAAAGACTTAAGAGTAGTCTGCTGGGAAAGTTGCGGCCTTTCAAACCAGACTCCATTCACTTTTAACGAGACTATGATTGCTCTTTTAGAGTTTTTTTTGTTTAGAGTTGCATTTCCCTGAAATATGGAAACTGCCTCACCGACACTCATTCCTCTCATTTAAACACAATTTCACCATCTCAATACCTCTAGAAAATAACAAACCTTAAATGCAGTTTTAAAACAGCCTATAATTATCGTTTATTTAAATCAGTTCATGCGCGAGCACTCTCTCGCAGTCTTTCTCTCTCTCTCCATAAACTCCATTCAAATTGCATCCAAAATAAATAATCCTGTTCTATTTGATATATAGCCCTATATATAGATGTCCTAGCCTTCCTCTTTCAGGTAATACATTCAACGCAGTATTAGACTTATATTTAGCTAATTAATGATGGTTATGCATAATAAGTGTCTAACTTATAGCCTCTATCTCTTGTGCAATATGCAAGCACCTGTGCTCCGCAGAGAGAGAGGGAGAGAGAGGGAGAGAGAGAGAGAGAGAGAGACAGAGAGACAGAGAGACAGAGAGACAGAGAGACAGAGAGACAGAGAGACAGAGAGACAGAGAGAGAGAGAGAGAGAGAGAGAGAGAGAGAGAGAGAGAGAGAGAGAGAGAGAGAGAGAGAGAGAGAGAGAGAGAGAGAGAGAGAGAGGTAGAGAGGTAGAGAGAGGTAGAGGTAGAGAGAGGTAGAGAGAGGTAGAGAGAGGTAGAGAGAGGTAGAGACAGAGACTTGGCAGACCTGGCTCTCAAGAGAAGACAGGCTATGTGCTACCCACACAATGAGGTGGGAACTGAGCTGCACTTCCTAACATTGTGCCAACTGCACGGTATGACCATATTAGAGACACATATTTTCCTCAGATTACACATACCCACAAAGAGTTTTATAACAGATCCAATCTTGATAAACTCCCATATTTACTAGGTGAAATACCACAGTGTGACACAGCACCACATTTTGAAATGTCTAATGTGTACTGTTCATTTTTGATTGTTTATTTCCCTTGTTGATTTATCTTGTTTATTTCACTTGTGTTTCTTATTTATTAAACTTTTTTTGTCAATGTAAACATGTGTTTCCCAAAAAATCCCTTTGAATTTAATTTAATTGAACTGAATCGAGAGCGAGAGAGAGCGAGAGCGAGAGCGAGAGCGAGAGCGAGAGCGAGAGAGAGAGAGAGAGAGAGAGAGAGAGAGAGAGAGAGAGAAACCAAGGACGAAACCAAGGACTGATCACCCCAATACACAAAAGTGGAGACAAATTTGGCCCCAATACCTACCGCGGGATATGTTTCAACAGCAACCTTGGGGAAATTCACCCTACACACCCTAATTGACTAACAAACAAACCAAAACAAAGGGAAAGTCTTCTCATGCTTTGTTGATTTAAAAAAGGGTCTGCTATACAAATTGATGGAAAGTAGTGTTGGGGGAAAAACATACGGCATTATAAAATCCATATACACAAACAAGTGTGCGGGTTAAAATTGGCAAAAATTTGCAAAAAAAAACACACATACATTTCTTTCCACAGGGCCGTGGGGTGAGACAGGGATGCAGCTTAAGCCCCAACCTCTTCAACATATACATCAACGAATTGGCGAGGGCACTAGAACAGTCTGCAGCACACGGCTTCACCGTATTAGAATCTGAAGTCAAATGTCTACTGTTTGCTGATGATCTGGTGCTTCTGTCCCCAACCAAGGAGGGCCTAGAGCAGCACCTAGATCTTCTTCTGCACAGATTATGTCAGACCTAGGCCCTGACAGTAAATTTCAGTAAAACAAAAAATCATAATCTAGACACCGTTGCCCTAGAGCACACAAAAAACGAAACAAATCTCGGCCTAAACATCAGCGCCACAGGTAACTTCCACAAAGCTGTGAACGATCTGAGAGACATGGCAAGAATGGCTTTCTATGCCATCAAAAGGAACATAGAATTCGACATACCAATTAGGATCTGGCAAAAAATACTTTAATCAGTTATAGAACCCATTGCCCTTTATGGTTGTGAGGTCTGGGGTCCTACAACCACCTAAAAGGAAGCGATTCCCAAACCTTCCATAACAAAGCCATCACCTACAGAGAAATTAACCTGGAGAAGAGTCCCCTAAGCAAACTGGTCCTGGGGCTCTTGTTCACAAACACAAACAGACCCCATAGAGCCCCAGGACAGCAAAACAATTAGACCCAACTAAATCATGAGAAATGAAAAGATAATTACTTGACACATTGGAAAGAATTAACAAAAACACAGAGCAAACTAGAATGCTATTTGGCCATAAACAGAGAGTACAATGTGGCGGAATACCTGACCACTGTGACTGATCCAAACTTAAGGAAAGCTTTGACTATGTACAGATCCAGTGAGCATAGCCTTGCTATTGAGAAAGGTCGCCGTAGGCAGACCTGGCTCTCAAGAGAAGACAAGCTATGTGCACACTGCACACAAAATGAGGTGGAAACTGAGCTGCACTTCCTAACCTCCTGACAAATGTATGACCATATTAGATACACATACATTGTATTCGGAAGGTATTCAGACCCCTTCTATTTTTCCACATTTTGTTATGTTACAGCCTTATTCTAAAATTGATTAAATAAAAAAAATCCTTAGCAATCTACACACAATACCCCATAATGACAAAGCAAAAACAGTTTTTAGACATTTTTGCAAATGTATTAAAAACAAAAAACAGAAACACCATATTTATGTAAGTATTCAGACCCTTTGCTATGAGACTTGAAATTAAGCTCAGGTGCAGGTTTCCATTAATGATCCTTGAGATGTTTCCACAACTTGATTGGAGTCCACCTGTGGTAAATTCAATTGATTGGGCATTATTTGGAAAGGCAAACACTTGTCTATATAAGGTCCCACAGTTGACAGTGCATGTCAGAGCAAAAACCAAGCAATGAGGTCGAAGGAATTGTCCATAGAGGTCCGGATTGTGACAGGATTGTGTCGAGACATAGATCTGGGAAGGGTACCAAAACATTTCTGCAGCATTGAAGGTCCCCAAGAACACAGTGGCCGTCATAATTTTTAAATGGAAGAAGTTTGGAACCACCAAGACCCTCCCTAGAGCTGGACGCCCGGCCAAACTGAGCAATCGGGGGAGAAGGGCCTTGGTCAGGGAGTTCCTTGGTCACTTTGACAAAGCTCCAGAGTTCCTGTGTGGAGATGGGAGAACCTTCCAGAAGGACAAACCTCTCTGCAGCACTCCACCAATCAGGCCTTTATCATAGAGTGGACAGACGGAAGCCACTCCTCAGTAAAAGGCACATGACAGCCCTATTGGCACCTAAAGACTCTCAGACCATGAGAAACAAGATTCTCTGATCTGAGATTTAACTTTTTGGCTTGAATGCCAAGCATCACATCTGGAGGAAACCTGGCACCATCCCTATGGTGAAGCATTGTGGTGGCAGCATCATGCTGTGGGGATGTTTTTTAGCGGCAGGGACTGGGAGACTAGTCAGGATCGAGGGAAAGATGAACGGAGAAAAGTACAGAAAGATCCTTGATGAAAACCTACTCCAGAGCGCTCAGGACCTCAGACTGGGGCGATGGTTCACCTTCCAACAGGACAACGACCCTAAGCACACATCCAAGACAACGCAGGAGTGGCTTCGGGACAAGCTTTGGGACAAGCTCCCCATCCAATCTGACAGCGCTTGAGATAATCTGCAGAGAAGAATGGGAGAAACTCCCCAAATACAGGTGTGCCAAGCTTGTAGCGTCATACCCAAGAAGACTCGAGGCTGTAATCGCTGCCAAAGGTGCTTCAACAAAGTACTGAGTAAAGGGTCTGAATAGTCATGTAAATGTGATATTTCCGTTTTTTATTTTTTATAAATGTGCAGACATTTCTAAAAACCTGTTTTTGCTTTGTCATCATGGGGTATTGTGCGTAGATTGATGAGGGAAAAAACCGTTTTAATCGATTTTCGAATAAGGTTGCAATGTATTAAAATGTGGAAAAAGTCCATTTTAAAAAGTAATTCCACAAAGAATTAAAACACAAACCCAATTTTGATAAACTCTCATATCTATTGGGTGAAATACCAGAGTGTGCCATCACTGCAATACGATGTGTGACCTGTTGCCACAGGAAAAGGGCAACCAGTGAAGAACAAACACCATTATCAATACAACCCATATTTATGTACAGTATATTTATTTTCCCTTCTGTCCTTTAACTATTTGCACATAATATGACATTTTAAATGTCTTTATTCTATTGGAACTTTTGTGAGTGTAATGTTTACTGTAAAAAAAGTGTAAACATATGTTTATGTCAATAAAGCCCTTAAATTTAAATTGAATTTAATTGAAAGAGAGGCAGGCCCCTTGGTCCCTCCCCCTGGTTGACAGGGAAACTGGAGTCATGAACACTATGAGTCATAAAGCCAAATGGCTCCATCAGTCTGGACACAGCGGCTGGGCTCTGATCCTGACCTGATTACGGAGATAGGGGCCCCTCCCATACCCTCCACTCCTCAGCAATGTTTTTGTTTGGAAGGGGAACCCTGCTTGGGTTGAGTCGAGGCCTCCTGGCGCTGGCATTGCCCTCCTATTGATCGTCTCCAATTCATTTCAACATTGGACCATTGTCTCTGCGACTCTGGTAGTGGTTGCCTGTTGGTCATGCGTTGCCTGTAAGGTCTACACTCCCTGAGCTCTTTTCTGTAACACCTCGAACCAGTCATTGTGTTGGATAATGACTAGTCTGTAAAGCAAAGAATGCACACCTCTTATATATATATTGGACAGGAATGTTTAAGTAGTTGTTCCATTTAAAGACACTAACTTCACTTAACCCTGTGCAATATCTAATTTATAAAATTATAGTAATGTCTGACAATACTGGGTTTGGAGCCGAGGGTTTAGAGGAAAGATGTAGAACTTCATTGGTAGTGAATTACACAGTACTACAGTATATCATTGTCAGGGAGAGTTCCAAAAATAATTTGAGATGGCACTAACACTCGGCCAGAAGACTATTTTCCTGAGTGAACAAGTTTGGCAAAATACTACACACATGCTTCCACTGAGAGTTCCCTCTTTTTTTTGGGGCAATGTGCATAATTTCTGTATCACCTTTATAGCTATGAATAATGTTAAGAAACCACAACCAAAACATTTCTCAAGAGCCTCCCCTTTGCTGCCCTGCAATCAGCAGCTGACTTAATCACAACAGCGGAGCTGAGGCTAACAACAGATTGCCTCTTCAGATGTCATTAGCAAAGTGAGCATCAATTTTTCACATTACAGGATCATTCTTTTCCTGCTGAATAGCAGTCTCCTCTGTTAGCAGCTAATTTGAGCTGGCGCCATCCACCTATTGAAGGTAGTAATTTAGGTTCATTAGAGCTAAAGCTTGGTCGCAAGACCGTCGCTCCTTAACACTAATTAAGGTGTTAATGAAAACAATGTGATGATAGCCACTGTCAGGCTTAACTTACTAACTCCCTTCATTTCAACAAGCTTTGCAAGTTTGACAACATGTCTGACCTTTCTGTAGAGAGAGGGCTTCTAGACAGGACTTGTTTTTCAGACTGAAATGCATAATTATATAATTATCATGTATTATGTTCCCTATATCAGGTAAAGAATATGTTTTGGATTGTTAGAATAAGAAAAATGATACTGAATTTAAAGGGTATCTGGGCAAATAATGCATTCATTGTCAGTGTTCACTTGTTAAAACACTCTTTAAAGCGAATCAAATTGTATTGGTCGCATACACGTTCAGCAGATGTTATTGCGGGAGAGTAGCGAAATGCTTGTGTTCCTAGCTCCAACAGTGCAGTACTTTCTAACAATACACAACAACACACATCTAAAAGTAAAATAATGGAATTAAGAAATATAGAAATATTAGGAAGAGCAATGTCATAGTCTGGAGTATAAATATATACTGTATATAAACAGTACCAGTCAAAAGTTTGGAAATACCTATTCATTCAAGAGTTTTTCTTTATTTTTACTATTTTCTACATTGTAGAATAACAGTGAAGACATCAAAACTATGAAATAACACATATGGAATCATGTAGTAACCAAAAAAACTCTTAAACAAATCAAAATATATTTTGTTAAGTAGCCATCCTTAGTACTGATGACAGCTTTGCACACTCCTGGCATTCTCTCAACCAGCTTCATGAGGAATGAAAATAGTATGAATAAAGAAAAACCCTGGAATGAGTAGATGTGTCCAAACTTTTGACTTTTACTGTACATATAAAGTATATATATGTGATGGAATGTATAGACATTATGGACAGTATATGGATAGAATATGTAGTATATCTGAAGAATACGAAAGATAGAATAGTATATGTACAGCGAAAGTTAAAAAGGATGGACTTGACTAGAATACAGCATATGCATATGAAATGGGTAAAACAGTATGTTAACATTATTAAATTGACCAGTGTTCCATTATTAAAGTGACCAGTGATTCCATGTGTATGTACATACGGCAGCAGCCTATAAGGTGCAGGGATGAGTAACCTGGTGGTAGCCGGTTACATGTTATAATAAAGGTGAAGAAAAAAAATAACGTTGTTGCATGTCATAATGTATTGCAATGTAAAGTATTGTAATGTAAAGTATTGTAATGTATTGTAATGTAAAGTATTGTAATGTAAAGTATTGTAATGTAAAGTATTGCAATGTTAAGAATTGTAATGTAAAGTATTATAATGTAAAGTATTGTAATGTAAAATAGTGTTTTTCCATACTAGCAAATATCGGTTTATGGTTACAGTATATTCTGATTATCTATCGAAAGTCATCACTTCTTGGGTTGCTAGATGTATGTTGTCTGTGCAACAATATAGACAGTATAATGAGGTATTTCATCATTTGGCACAGCAACAAACCTACCAAGAGGTATCAAACTTCTAATAATATGGTCAATTCCTATTTATACATGTAAAAAACTATAGTAATCTTCCAACATTAGACATGATTTAATCTACTGAGAATCCTTAAAAGTATCAGTTTTCATTTAAAATACAATCAATCTTTATTTGTCACATACGCCGAATACAACAAGTGTAGACCTTACCGTGAAATGCTTACTTACAAGCCCATTTAGTGTGCTTTGGGGTCAGAGTGTCCATAAAGTGGGCCTAATGGCTGTGTAAACACAGTATGCGTGTAACAAACCCAGCTTATTACACAGTCCCACATTCCACCACTTCAAAGCGCAGACTATAATTACAATGCTTGAGGTGTGTCCAAACATACCAACAAAACCAGAAGCTGTCTTTTGACGTTTTCTCCCCCTCCACTTTAAAAAAAAAATCAAGCCAAAAAGAGATTATGGAAAAAGGAAGGAGGATGTGTTTGTAATTTTCTACTCAAGGGGGTTCCTCCCGCTGAAAATCTCCTTGGTCTACGTTCGGTTCGCACGCGGCTTCAGTCACTTTCATTCCCCACGTCTCAAGAGTTTCCACAGCACTATTGCATTGAGTTGACTATATATAGGTGCAGGATCTTAATTTGAGCCAGTTTGCTACAGCAGGAAAATAATCCTGAAGCAACAGGAAATGTGAATTATTATGTGGATTGTAATTAATGGACATTATTGTAGTTGATTCATTTTCGTAAGGGAAAATCAAGTCTGCATTTCAAACTTCAGAAACCTTTTTAAACCTCAAACACACTATAAGTTTAAAAATGTACTGCATTGCTGGAAAGTTCTCCTGCAACAGGGTGATCAAATTAAGATCCTACATCTGTAGGCTACATGCAGTTTACATGTCTCACTACCACTTATCCCTGTGACAGGCTGTGTGTAGCAAGGCCTGGGACTGTGATCGACAAGGTGCCTGAGGGTGGGGGTGTGACCAGAGCAAGTGGGGAGGTGACTACTGAGTAGAGCCGCAAAACTGCAACAGTTTCTCCCCCGAGGAGCAAGGCTTTCATCTGCCCGCTCACTGGCGCCTTCGCAAACCTCAGATTGTCTGTGAAATCACCCCGTTTAATAACGCACAGCCTCATGGGAATGGCGCTCTCGCTCAGTCTCAGCCCTGTAGGCCCCCAGCGCATGCACACACACACACACACACACACGCACGCACGCACGCACGCACACACATGCACACACACATGCACACATGCACACACACACACGCGTGCACACACACACGCGTGCACACACACACACACACACACACACACACACACACACACACACACACACACACACACACACACACACACACACACACACACACACACACACACACACACACACACACACACACACACACACACACACACACACACACACACACACCTCTTACCAGTCAAACTGGGCAGCTGAGTTAGTCCTTGTGATTATCAAATAGTGGCTGTTTATTTCTTGTGCCAGTAGTACCATTTGTAAAGGTCTTTATTGAGGAAATGTAATATTACTACATGATAGAACTAATAGTTACTTCTAGTCGTGTATTTCATGAAACAAATGTTTTGAGCAGCACAGTAACTTATTTGGCTTTTGGAATCTGGGCTTTGAATCTTGAAAACATAACCAATGTGACTGAAAACAATATGTTAGCTAAGAGAAAATGATGTATAGGCCTACAGTATTCTCTGCATACCGTAAGTGCAACTGTTGACCTGTAGGTATGTAAGTCCTCTTCATTTCAACACAGCCTACTGACAGAAGAATGTTGTAGAAATCCATCAGATGAATAACAGTAAATGGATGTTTGATTAACACGTATGTATTAAAACTCGGGATAAACAGATGTGGGTAGAATATGTTGCATCATTTGTTTAAGTAGACTACCACGTTTATCTACCTAGATTTGGTCTGTTTTTAATAAAGACACAAAATCTGCATATGCTATAAAAAAAAAAGTATTTTGTCAGTCTCAATAATGTGCTGAAATAACGAAGCAGGTGGTAAAGTCAAAATGACATTTTTTACAGGTAGAAAGAATCGAGACTGCTACAACTTTTCCCCAAAACAAATGAGATGTGGTAGTCGGCTATTCACACTATTTTAAAGGTCATGAAAATGTTGAATCACATTTAGAATCAGAATAAATACCAGTACCAGGATGCTACAGGCGGCTATATCGGTCCAGTATTACAGCACTAGTAAAGGCCCAGTGTACTACTTTTGCTGCAACATGTTCAGCACCCCTATTTCCAGCGGCTATGGGCACACTTGAATTAAGAGAGCACGATAAAAAATTGGGCTGCAGAGGAAGCACTTTCCCACCACATTTGTGTATCCTGGTTTGAGGCACCAACAACGTTTTACATTCAGGAAAAGTCACATCCTGAGAGAGATTGTTCATCTCTTTCATAATTGGGCGTAAATTACCCACAAGGGGCCTGTGTTTACACAATCTCTTGAGGTTAGGTTCGAAGTAATCCGTCAAAGTACACCATGTGGTGTAGCCTACTGGATATATTTTTGAACCCTTGTGTGAGAGACCAATCACTGGTAACAAGGTCCGCTCTTACATTTGGCAGCGCTGCGATTGGCCGAAAGTTACACTGGCGCCACGTGATTATTTAACTTATCCCACACTTGACAGGTCGTGTCCCCAGACTTTGTAGGCCACCTGTAGCTGAGACTGATAGTCTTGTCGTGTGCCATTGGTACATATTTCGGGGGAATGTCTGCCCATGTGAGTTTGAGGGATAGCAGTTCATCGGAGGAGGACAGCCGACCCGAGCTAGAGAGGACGATGGATGACCGCAAAACTCAAGTGACAAGACACCATCATCCCTTCAGTGTGGAGGCTATAATGTCGGGTAGAAAGATTCACAGTGAGTTTACAAGCAAACCCGACAATGTCTCTGTGGTTACATTTTCAAAGACGCAGAACTCTCCGTACCTGTGCAGAGAGAGCTACAGCCCTCCCGCGGGAATCCGAAAGCACTTTATCCCACCGTCGCCTGTAAAGTCAGAGTCCTCCGAGCCGGATGATTGTGCTCCCTGGGTTATGAGCCCAAGATTCTCTGCACAAACTCGTAAGTAATTTCTGGAGAAAAGCTGTGGTTTTTATGTAGACTAATCGGAACACATTTGGAAGGTGTACTTCTTACCTCACTATTTCCCATAACCTATTATTTTATAGTTAGGGATAAAAAGTACAGTACATTATCAGACAGTTTTATCTCAATCTCTTCATTCAAAGACTCAACCATGGACACTCTTACTGACAGTTGTGGCTGCTTTGCGTGAAGTATTGTTGACTCTACCTTCATGCCCTTTGTGCTGTTGTCTGTGCCCAATAATGTTTGTACCATTTTCTTATTTACTTTGAATATATCTGAATGTTTGTGTAGAAAATCCTTACCATAAAGTAAGAGTCTTGATATTCAATCTATTAGACCAATATGTGAAAAATAAGTATTAGGAAAATAATTTGGTTAGGCCTGGGACTTTACAACGTTTATAAAATGGCTCACTGTGGGTCTTTACAACGTTAATATAATGGCTCACTGTGGGTCTTGTAAGTTAAACTGCCACAACTTCATCTTTCATTTGAAAACAATATTCAACCATTTCTATTATTTATTTGGGATATTAAGATTTATTTCTATCTTTTTGGAATATCAGGCAGGTCTTCAAACCCTTTAATTTAGTTTGTCCGTGTGGTTTGTGTGTAATTGTCAGCATTGCTTTAAACTAATCAACAAATAATAGTCCTTTCCTCCCTTGACAGGAGTATGTGTATCCATTGCAATGTTTGACATTTCCATTTAACAATGAACCACAACAAGCTTAGTAAGAGACAGTTGATTGGATCACATATTACATCACTCCAAAATCACTCTATTTTATGCAAAGAAAATGTTATATAGTCAATTCACTTGTACAGCACTTAGGGGACATGAGTATGCCTACGTTTCAATTTCAGTTTCAAATTGCTATCGGCCCAACCAATACCTTTGGGTACACACACTAAATGCAGGCTGATCTACACAATCAGTTCATACTGTATCTCTAACATTGTTCATTTATCTATCAGGATGATGTGATAATACTACATTATTTACAGGTTTTCTATCAGGATGATGTGATAATACTACATTATTTACAGGTTTTCTATCAGGATGATGTGATAATACTACATTAGGTACAGGTTTTCTATCAGGATCAGGACAAAGTATTTACTTTCTCACTCAAGTAGCTTATCCATGTGTTAAATTAAATCAGTATTGGCCCTGAACCTCTCTCTCCCTCTCTCTGTCTCACTCTCTGTCTCTCCAGGGCAGGTAAGTCCTACCTGTCCGCTGCGGAAGCACAAGACCAACAGAAAGCCTCGTACTCCCTTCACCACCTCCCAGCTGCTGTCTCTGGAGCGTAAGTTCCGTCAGAAGCAGTACCTGTCTATTGCTGAGCGGGCCGAGTTCTCCAGCTTTCTGACCCTGACTGAGACCCAGGTCAAGATTTGGTTCCAGAACCGCCGGGCTAAGGCCAAGAGACTACAGGAGGCAGAGCTGGAGAAGCTTAAAATGGCTGCCAAACCCGCGCTGCACCCGGGCTTTACGTTACCCATGCCCTTGGGAGCACAGCTCCACACAGCCGTCTCCCTCTACGGACAGTCCTACCCCTACCACCGTCCCATGCTGCCCCTCTCACCTATGGGGTTGTACGCTACACCTCTGGGATACAGCATGTATCATCTATCAGGATGATGGATAGGAATATACGCTTCTGCTCGCTGGACTATTCTGTTCATAACTCTTTTTTTAAATACTATATTTTTCTCCTTGCTATGAAACAACACTGAAATTTAGTTTTTTTTTTACACCTGAAGATACAGCGCCTCACTCACGAAAGAGCCTTAAAGACTTAGATGAATTGTTTTCTGGTGTCTTGTTTTTCTTCTGCTGATTTGGATATCAAGGCCAAATTAAGTAGTGGTTCTGTTTTACTTGATGTAATATATTCCAATGCAAATGTTTATCCAATTGCCTCTGATATTGACAACATGTAGTTCAATTACTTCCATTCCACTTGTCATCTAGCATAGAAGATTCAACTAAGGCCCATAATTCTATTCGGGCCGGGGTGGATCCAAACTTCAGGACTGTCTCGTTTTACCTCTACTTGATGACAGACAAGTTTGATTTCCGACTGCTTTCATCCCATACAGAAGTCTAATAAATGAGTTGTGGGAACTGTTGTCTTTTGTTTTCATAAACTCAACTAATTCAAATGTGTTGCTATTTTTACGTTAGATTTGACTGTAGCAACAAATTCTATTCAGCACTTCTGTTTTATCAGGCATTTGTAGTCTTCGATTAATTTGTGTATACTTATTTATTTTGCTTTCACTCTAAACTTTTAATGCTGGAAATGAATTGATTGAGTGATTCATGTTTCGTATTTATAACATGTAGCTCAAATGTGGCAAAAGTTTATACTTTTTAATCTTTAATCTAAATGTTCCTTTGGAAGGAGCTATACTATGCAGTTTTATAAATACTTTTTAAAATTTGGTTATGTATGTCATTCACAAGGATCAAATTAAAAACGTTTAAAACATATGTTTTCTTCTTGAGATATTATGTAAGTGAGAATATGTTGTTACGTATCTACGGCTGTGCTATCTAAGCCTTTGAAATTGAACATGACCTACATTTTCCACAGACACAGCTGATGTGTGGTATAGTTGCATGGTTGATAATGTTTATGTCAATATTTGACAACCCTCAACTGTAAGCACATCAAAGTCAGATTTCCAGATATTATAAAACTGTTGTAAACCATATCAGTGAATGTCATTTTAAAACAATGTTTCATTAGGTTGTCATGGAATTTGCAGTGTTATGCTTCCAGTAAGTCATATAATTATTTAATTTCATGTGAAATTGTGTTAATGTCAATTGAAATGGAGAAATGCAGAGCCCCAAACCATAGCATCTAAACTATACCACGTTCCTTCATCTCAGCTCTTCACATTCTGAAAGCAGTAACTTCAGCAAGAATCTGTGGAACGATAAGTAGAGCTGTACCTGTGTCTCAAACACTGTCGTGCGTCATACATTTGGGTCATTTCAATGACAAAAGTTGTTAAGCTACTAAGATTTAAACATGCCAGGTTTTAAGATGGCAGTAGTATTACTTTAAGATGGCAGTAGTATTATTTTAAGATGGCAGTAGTATTATTTCCCGAGCAGCATTCTTGGGACTAATTGACCTTAATGCTATTGTTGTTGTTTTTTTTGTCAACTGTGTCCGGCTTCTACAACACTTCTGCTTGTGTAAAACACCATTGGTTTGGAAAGCCAGATTGGTCATGTTTTATGGTCCTCCTTCCTTCCTTGTTATATCATACATCAGGGCCCTAACCCTATAAAGTTAGCTGCATTTGTGGCAATTGTAAGAGCTGCTTACAACTTCCGTGTGACTTTGATGTAATGAGGAAATCATTTATAGGCAGCACTCTATTTATGAGCTTCCCTTTAATCAAAACAAGGCTGCCAGGCAAGCCCTCGGCGCAGTCAAGCAATCAGCTTAATGAACAGCAGATTGGCAGAGATGTTCGAGGATCTGTTTGGAAATGTCAGGTTGAGGCTATATTACTTGAGGGAGAAGTTCTTTATCTATTGAAACAATGTTCTATATTTGTGCTAAATAAATGGTTTCACCGTTATTGTGATTTTTTGTGATGGCATGCTCTTTTGACCTTCAAGGCATTCATTAAAGAGGCCAAATATTTTATTAGATTGATTTTGATTTTAAATAAACAAGCATATTTATAACAAGAAGCAAAATACTGAGAAATCATTATGTCAATGTGTTGTTACACCACTCTAGAGCCAGAGGATATCAGTGGTGTAAAGTACTTAAGTAAAAATACTTTAAAGTACTACTTAAGTAGTTTTTTGGGGGTATCTGTACTTTACTATTTATATTTTTGACACCTTTTACATTCCTAAAGATAATAATGTACTTTTTACTCCATACATTTTCCCTGACACCCAAAATTACTTGTTATATTTTGAATGCTTAGCAGAACAGAAAAGTTGTCAAATTCACACACTTATCAAGATAACATCCCTGGTTGTGCCTACTGCCTCTGATCTGGCGGACTCACTAAAGACGTGCTTCGTTTGTAAATGATGTCTGAGTGTTGGGAGTGTGCCGCTGGCTATTCGTAAATAAAATAAAAATACAAAAATGGTGTTGTCTAGTCATTTAAATTATTTATACTTTTACTTTTAGATTTTAATACTTAAGTAAATTTTTGCAATTACATTTACACTTTACACTTTTGATACTTATAAGTATATTTTAAACCAAATACTTTTAGACTTTTACTCAAGTAGACTTTCACTTTTACTCATTTTCTATTAAGGGAATCTTTACTTTTACTAAAGTATGACAATTGGGTACTTTTTCCACCACTGGAGGATATGACCTTTGAGTGTTTGGGAATATGTAATTCAACCACGGAGAGGATCTGTGTCAGATACCTCCTCTAGTGGTACTGTTGGATATAGCACCTTGGGAACAAACTGCTGAGGAGTTCAGGGCCAAGGTTCTCGGTAGGTGGTGCTATGATTACAATCTAAAACTGTAAATTAAGAATGGCAACAAATACACCAACAATAACACATTTACGCTCACATACTTTGCATTTGAATGTAATGATTTGTAATGTATTTTAATGTATTGTAATGTATTTTAATGTAATGTTATGTATTTTAATGTAATGGGTTGTAATGTATTGTAATGTAATGTATTTTAATGTAATGTTATGTATTTCAATGTAGTGTAATGTATTTTAATGTAATGGGTTGTAATGTAATGTATTTTAATGTAATGGTATGTATTTTAATATAATGTAATGTAATATAATGTATTTTAATGTAATGTAATGGGTTGTAATGTAATGGGTTGTAATGTAATGTATTTTAATGTAATGTATTTTAAAACTAATGTATTGTAATGTAATGTATTTTAATGTAATGTAATGTAATGTATTGTAATGTAATGTATTTTAATGTAATGCATTTTAATGTAATGTAATGTATTGTATTTTATTGTAATGTAATGTATTTTAATGTAATGTAATGGGTTGTAATGTAATGTAATGTAATGGGTTGTAATGTATTTTAATGTAATGTAATGTAATGGGTTGTAATGTAATGTAATGTAATGGGTTGTAATGTAATGTAATGGGTTGTAATGTAATGTAATGTAATGGGTTGCATACATGTGTGTACAAATTGTGGACCACCAGTTGCATTCTAGATTATTCTGATCACATGTTTAATTTATAAGATCATGTTTAGTCAGAAATCTGTATTGTAAAAAAACATTTTGAAGTGTGTATTGGCCATTGCTTCTGTTTGTTTTCATAAGGACTTGATGAGCCCATTTCTTCCTCTTGGCCAAGGACCTCAGGAAGCTGCAAGCCCAGCAATGGGGACACAGGGGTGTAATCTGTTTATTAATTTATATTGTGTAATGAGTCAGAGGCAATCTTCCACACAACAGAGCGCACATTGTTCCAATGTATTTTTAATGTAATCTCTCCATCTCATCGCACCATTGAGGAGGGGGGCTGGAGAGAGGAGCAGAGAGGAACAGAAAAGAGCAGAGCGGTACAGAGAGAGAGGAGCAGAGAATAGCAGAGGAACAGAGAGGAGCAGAGAGTAACAGAGAGGAACAGAGAGAAACAGAGAGAAACAGAGAGGACCAGAGAGAAAAATAGAGGAACAGAGCTCGTATTCGTTTGCACATCACATTCTGATGACCAAACAATGGGGCCTGGGAACATGGAAAATATAATGGATCAATCCCTTGTGTTGCCATGTCCATTGATTGTTGTCTTTCTGTTACAGGTTTTAATTGGTTCCACCACTGGAGAAAGAGAGGCAGTCTGTTTAGCAAACGAGGGGCTACATTGATTTTCCACCAAGGGATTGTGTTGGCTCCTGGGAGTATGTTCCATACATTAAGTAGTACATCATATAAACATGTGTATATTCAGTCATTACATTTTCTAGGCAAAGAACAAGACTTCCCCACCATGCACCCACCATTGATTAGTAGCATGTTCTTTGTTCTTGTGGAAACTGATCAATCAAATGTGATAAATCATCTTTACATCATGCTGGAGAGATGTAATTCACACACACACCACCACATACACACCACCACTTAAGCTGCTGCCATACTGTATATTATTGTTATTATTAGTAGTAGTATTAGTATTGTTTACAGTATACTGCTACCAGTCACTTTCTCCTAATCCCTGCCTACATGTAGATACAGTACAGTATCTACTTCAAACTACTCCAGTATCCCTGCCCAGTAAATCTGGCACTGACCTTGCACAGTATATAGCTTCCTCTCTTATTGTTTTGTGTTGTTTTATTTATTATATATATATATTTGTATTAGTTATACTATTTTGATATTGAATACTGCGCTGTTGGGTAGAGCTTTCAAGTAAAGCATTTCACTGTACTTACAAATCTAACTGAACTTAATAAGAGAAGAAGAGTACAGAGAAAAGCATGTACTATACTAAAAGCCTGTACTGTACTAAAAGCCTGTACTGTACTAAAAGCATGTACTGTACTAAAAGCATGTACTGTACTAAAAGCATGTACTATACTAAAAGCATGTACTATACTAAAAGCCTGTACTGTACTAAAAGCCTGTACTATACTAAAGGCCTGTACTGTACTAAAAGCCTGTACTATACTAAAGGCATGTACTATACTAAAGGCATGTACTATACTAAAGGCCTGTACTGTACTAAAAGCCTGTACTGTACTAAAAGCATGTACTATACTAAAAGCCTGTACTGTACTAAAAGCATGTACTGTACTAAAAGCCTGTACTATACTAAAAGCATGTACTGTACTAAAAGCCTGTACTGTACTAAAGGCATGTACTATACTAAAAGCATGTACTATACTAAAAGCATGTACTATACTAAAAGCATGTACTATACTAAAAGCCTGTACTATGCTAAAAGCCTGTACTGTACTAAAAGCCTGTACTATACATTTACATTTACATTTAAGTCATTTAGCAGACGCTCTTATCCAGAGCGACTTACAAATTATACTAAAGGCATGTACTGTACTAAAAGCATGTACTATACATTTACATTTACATTTAAGTCATTTAGCAGACGCTCTTATCCAGAGCGACTTACAAATTATACTAAAGGCATGTACTGTACTAAAAGCATGTACTATACTAATAGCATGTACTATACTAAAAGCCTAAACCTTTGTGGGGGGGGGGGGGGGGGGGGTTCTACTAAGCTGACATATGGATTTGTTTTAAGATGATCATGCCATGGATCATTTAGATATTTGATTTGGAATTTTAGGAAAATATTAAAGTACTATTTGATAAAATATTGAATTTGAGAGATAAGAAAGCTCAGGAAATATACAGTGGGGAGAACAAGTATTTGATACACTGCCGATTTTGCAGGTTTTCCTACTTACAAAGCATGTAGAGGTCTGTCATTTTTATCATAGGTACACTTCAACTGTGAGAGACGGAATCTAAAACAAAAATCCAGAAAATCACATTGTATGATTTTTAAGTAATTAATTTGCATTTTATTGCATGACATAAGTATTTGATCACCTACCAACCAGTAAGAATTCCGGCTCTCACAGACCTGTTAGTTTTTCTTTAAGAAGCCCTCCTGTTCTCCACTCATTACCTGTATTAACTGCACCTGTTTGAACTCGTTACCTGTATAAAAGACACCTGTCCACACACTCAATCAAACAGACTCCAACCTCTCCACAATGGCCAAGACCAGAGAGCTGTGTAAGGACATCAGGGATAAATTGTAGACCTGTACAAGGCTGGGATGGGCTACAGGACAATAGCCAAGCAGCTTGGTGAGAAGGCAACAACTGTTGGCACAATTATTAGAAAATGGAAGAAGTTCAAGATGACGGTCAATCACCCTCGGTCTGGGGCTCCATGCAAGATCTCACCTCGTGGGGCATCAATGATCATGAGGAATGTGAGGGATCAGCCCAGAACTACACGGCAGGACCTGGTCAATGACCTGAAGAGAGCTGGGACCACAGTCTCAAAGAAAACCATTAGTAACACACTACGCCGTCATGGATTAAAATCCTGCAGCGCACGCAAGGTCCCCCTGCTCAAGCCAGCGCATGTCCAGGCCCGTCTGAAGTTTGCCAATGACCATCTGGATGATCCAGAGGAGGAATGGGAGAAGGTCATGTGGTCTGATGAGACAAAAATAGAGCTTTTTGCTCTAAACTCCACTCGCCGTGTTTGGAGGAATAGAAGGATGAGTACAACCCCAAGAACACCATCCCAACCGTGAAGCATGGAGGTGGAAACATCATTCTTTGGGGATGCTTTTCTGCAAAGGGGACAGGACGACTGCACCGTATTGAGGGGAGGATGGATGGGGCCATGTATCGCGAGATCTTGACCAACAACCTCCTTCCCTCAGTAAGAGCATTGAAGATGGGTCGTG
Source organism: Salvelinus alpinus (assembly GCF_045679555.1). Lineage (NCBI taxonomy): Eukaryota > Metazoa > Chordata > Actinopteri > Salmoniformes > Salmonidae > Salvelinus > Salvelinus alpinus. Next base: position 46,668,964 of record NC_092098.1, on the reverse strand, counting down.
GCTGGGTCTTCCAGCATGACAACGACCCGAAACACACAGCCAGGGCAACTAAGGAGTGGCTCCGTAAGAAGCATCTCAAGGTCCTGGAGTGGCCTAGCCAGTCTCCAGACCTGAACCCAATAGAAAATCTTTGGAGGGAGCCGAAAGTCCGTATTGCCCAGCGACAGCCCCGAAACCTGAAGGATCTGGAGAAGGTCTGTATGGAGGAGTGGGCCAAAATCCCTGCTGCAGTGTGTGCAAACCTGGTCAAGAACTACAGGAAACGTATGATCTCTGTAATTGCAAACTAAGGTTTCTGTACCAAATATTCAGTTCTGCTTTTCTGATGTATCAAATACTTATGTCATGCAATAAAATGCAAATTAATTACTTAAAAATCATACAATGTGATTTTCTGGATTTTTGTTTTAGATTCCTTCTCTCACAGTTGAAGTGTACCTATGATAAAAATTACAGACCTCTACATGCTTTGTAAGTAGGAAAACCTGCAAAATTGTCAGTGTATCAAATACTTGTTCTCCCCACTGTATATATATTTTTTGCACATATTTAACCCCTTTTTTGTTGGGACCACACTACCTCCATAGTTCCATAATTAAAAAAATCCAGTACCGGGTTACTTTCAGACGAGTCCCGTGACACTTGTGGGGGTCGTAGAGCAAAATAGAGAACACCATCGTGTAGTGGGGTTAGTGGGGTTATATTAGTTAGTAGGCCAACATAGGTGGATGCGGTGAATTGAGACACAGCCCATGCTCCCAAAAAACATATCTCTAGCTTAACATATCTCTAGCTTAACATATCTCTAGCTTAACATATCTCTAGCTTAACATATCTCTAGCTTAAGCTGACGGATTTTGATGGGGATTGTTTTATTATGTTAATTAGATTGACACACGGGTTCGTCAATAGACTCTTAAGGATAGTAAAGTATTACATAATTTGCGGAAAACACAAATTCACCAAGATGTGGGTTTGTAGTGGCTTAAAGGGATGTACTGTCAATGTTAGCAGCTTTTGAACATTTGGCTCTCCCACTCATCCACCCAGCCCCAGGCTCTTTAAATCAATGCATCTGTCACTGAGATTGTCTGGCTCTCCTGGGCACTCAAAAAACACAGACAGTCAGTCAGCTTGTGTAACACACAACCAAGAACCAGTGTGGAGTGGCGACAGACAGTCCATCAGTGCCAGCCCAGTCAGCCCAGGAGGGGTTGAGAAAACCAGGCCAGTTGGCCTCATGCTCCGAGTAAACAGACTTGTTCAAACTGAACACACATTTTGAGAACAGACACCACTCTAAACCCAACAGGACTCCTCTTATGTCATATCAATGTGCTGTGCTCTTTTGTGATGTACATGGACATTCCCATGGGGTTTTGATGTTATGTAAGGCCAAGCCCTGCATTTAATTGGCCTGTGTAACAAATGTCAGCACATGGAGACATCTCTGCACAGAGGGTAAGGCAGAACTGTCGGTTAAGCCCTGTTATTTCATGAAGTATTGGTTAGCTGATATAGCTTGTACAGTAGTCCACTACGTTGATCCATTTTAGCAGGAATGGGAAGGCTCTTTTAAGAATGGATACAGTTTATCTGCAAGACTTGGCCAAACTCTGGCTGAAAATGACTGTCTTTCTATGCAGACATCAGATGACTCAGTCGTCGTTTGGACACTTCCTATCGACACTCACTAACCACATAAACCCTCTCAGTGCTCCATTAAACAGAAGCATAGGATTATACAATGGCATCGCACAGAGGCATAAAGCACTGGTACTACATACAGTGGGGAGAACAAGTATTTGATACACTGCCGATTTTGCAGGTTTTCCTACTTACAAAGCATATAGAGGTCTGTAATTTTTATCATAGGTACACTTCAACTGTGAGAGACGGAATCTAAAACAAAAATCCAGAAAATCACATTGTATGATTTTTAAGTAATGAATTTGCATTTTATTGCATGACATAAGTATTTGATACATCAGAAAAGCAGAACTTAATATTTGGTACAGAAACCTTTGTTTGCAATTACAGAGATCATACGTTTCCTGTAGTTCTTGACCAGGTTTGCACACACTGCAGCAGGGATTTTGGCCCACTCCTCTATACAGACCTTCTCCAGATCCTTCAGGTTTTGGGGCTGTCGCTGGGCAATACGGACTTTCAGCTCCCTCCAAAGATTTTCTATTGGGTTCAGGTCTGGAGACTGTTCTAGGCCACTCCAGGACCTTGAGATGCTTCTTACGGAGCCACTCCTTAGTTGCCCTGGCTGTGTGTTTCGGGTCGTTGTCATGCTGGAAGACCCAGCCACGACCCATCTTCAATGCTCTTACTGAGGGAAGGAGGTTGTTGGCCAAGATCTCGCGATACATGGCCCCATCCATCCTCCCCTCAATACGGTGCAGTCGTCCTGTCCCCTTTGCAGAAAAGCATCCCCAAAGAATGATGTTTCCACCTCCATGCTTCACGGTTGGGATGGTGTTCTTGGGGTTGTACTCATCCTTCTTCTTCCTCCAAACACGGCGAGTGGAGTTTAGACCAAAAAGCTCTATTTTTGTCTCATCAGACCACATGACCTTCTCCCATTCCTCCTCTGGATCATCCAGATAGTCATTGGCAAACTTCAGACGGGCCTGGACATGCGCTGGCTTGAGCAGGGGGACCTTGCGTGCGCTGCAGGATTTTAATCCATGACGGCGTAGTGTGTTACTAATGAATTTCTTTGAGACTGTGGTCCCAGCTCTCTTCAGGTCATTGACCAGGTCCTGCCGTGTAGTTCTGGGCTCATCCCTCACCTTCCTCATGATCATTGATGCCCCACGAGGTGAGATCTTGCATGGAGCCCCAGACCGAGGGTGATTGACCGTCATCTTGAACTTCTTCCATTTTCTAATAATTGCGCCAACAGTTGTTGCCTTCTCACCAAGCTGCTTGCCTATTGTCCTGTAGCACATCCCAGCCTTGTGCAGGTCTACAATTGTATCCCTGATGTCCTTACACAGCTCTCTGGTCTTGGCCATTGTGGAGAGGTTGGAGTCTGTTGGATTGAGTGTGTGGACAGGTGTCTTTTATACAGGTAACGAGTTCAAACTGGTGCAGTTAATACAGGTAATGAGTGGAGAACAGGAGGGCTTCTTAAAGAAAAACTAACAGGTCTGTGAGAGCCGGAATTCTTACTGGTTGGTAGGTGATCAAATACTTATGTCATGCAATAAAATGCAAATTAATTACTTAAAAATCATACAATGTGATTTTCTGGATTTTTGTTTTACATTCCGTCTCTCACAGTTTAAGTGTACCTATGATAAAAATTACAGACCTCTACATGCTTTGTAAGTAGGAAAACCTGCAAAATCGGCAGTGTATCAAATACTTGTTCTCCCCACTGTATAACACCAGCCCAAATGTTAAATAGTCTTACATATCCATTGTGAAAGAATGAAGCCACGGAGTAGCTATTGGTATAATGCATTAGCATAGCATTTCCTTACACTTTAATGTCAAACCTGTTTCATTTGATGGCACGACAATCAATTAGGTCATTCATCATCATCAAAAATTATTTTATAAGAGTTTAGCGGAAATTGGTTTGACATGAGGCGATTTATTTCTAGGACTTCCCTGACGCCATCTCTGGACCTCGCAGGGAGCTTCTCTGGGCTGGATCACTAGAATCCGGGGATTCCGGATCAGACATGGTGCCACAGTCTTAAATATGTAGAGGACATTGGAGATATGTGATCGATCGAGCTATTCAGAAAACATACTGACGTCTAGCTATCTAACATCGTTATTGTTTTGGTCCAAGGTGGCTTAGCAGTTCAGACGTCTTTTTCCGTATTGTCGTGTCGTGTCCTGTATATATATATATTTACACCTTTTCTTCGCATATCTTTTATTTATTTTATTATCCAAGAACTCAACTACAAAAGCTTTCCTGCAACCCGCTTCACCAATTACAAAAAGTATTATTTACCTCAATCTGAAAATCCAACGTGGAAGCTAGCCAGGGGCTAATTCAGATGCTAGCCTGAAAGCTAACCAGAAGCTACTCCGATAGCTAGCCAGAAGCTAATCTGTAGCTGCCCCGAAATTAGCCGGTTTGCTGGCTAGCGTTGGTGTTTCAGCTGCCCACGTTTTGTGGTCATCAGCTATTCCTTTAGCTCGATAATCTACCGGCACTTTTGTGCAACGCGACTCGGACCGGAGCATTCCGGGACTTTTTTTCTCTCAGTTTCCCCGGATTCCAGCCGCAGGCTCTGGACACTTGCACCTTGATTTCGCAGCTAGCTAGCTGCATACCGTGTGACTATTGGCTTACGTCGACCCCGGAGCAAACTCAAATCATGCTGGAGCTAGCCAGCTGAGGAGTTCCATCACCATCCGGACCCGTTTCTTTTGTTGCTGCTGCAGATACGGAACCCCACCGGGCCTTCACGACTGACTGCCGCGACTGACTGCCGACGTTATCTGCCCGAGGGATTTATCCAACCGGCACCTCCGTCCCGACGTTACCTGAACGCTCATCTGAGGCCCGCTAATCGTTAGCTGTCTTATCGGCTGCTATCTGAACAAAACCCCACTACACGGAACCTACCGACGGAAACGCACGAGGTATCTACAAACAGACCTCCATCCTATGCTGCTACCGATAGCCATATACCCGGCCAGCTGTCTGGATCGCCACGACCCCAACCAACCTCTACTCACTGGACCCTTATTGATCACTCGATTAAGCATGCCTCTCCTTAATGTAAATATGCCTTGTCCATTGCTGTTCTGGTTAGTGTTTATTGGCTTATTTCACTGTAGAGATTCTAGCCCTGCTCTCTATACCATATCCAACCTCTCAGTTCCACCACCCACATATGCGATGACATCACCTGGTTTCAATGATGTTTCTAGAGACAAGATCTCTCTCATCATCACTCAATACCTAGGTTTACCTCCACTGTATTCACATCCTACCATACCTTTGTCTGTACATTATTCCTTTAAACTATTTTATCGCCCCCAGAAACTTCCTTTTACTCTCTGCTCTAGTAGCTCTAGGCGACCAATTCTCATAGCTTTTAGCCGTACCCTTATCCTACTCCTCCTCTGTTCCTCTGGTGATGTAGAGGTGAATCCAGGCCCTGCAGTACCTGGCTCCACTCCTATTCCCCAGGCGCTCTCTTTTGATGACTTCTGTAACCGTAATAGCCTTGGCTTCATGCATGTTAACATTAGAAGCCTCCTCCCTAAGTTTGTTTTGTTCACTGCTTTAGCACACTCTACCAACCCGGATGTTTTAGCCGTGTCTGAATCCTGGCTTAGAAAGACCACCAAAAATTCAGACATTTTCATCCCCAATTACAAGATTTTCAGACAAGATAGAACGGCCAAAGGGGGCGGTGTTGCAATCTACTGCAAAGACTGCCTGCAGAGTTCTGTTATACTATCCAGGTCTGTTCCCAAACAATTTGAACTTCTACTTTTAAAAATCCACCTCTCTAAAAACAAGTCTCTCACCGTTGCCGCCTGCTATAGACCACCCTCTGCCCCCAGCTGTGCTCTGGACACTATATGTGAACTGATTGCCCCCCATCTATCTTCAGAGCTCGTGCTGCTAGGCGACCTAAATTTGAACATGCTCAACACCCCAGCCACCCTACAATCTAAGCTTGATGCCCTCAATCTCACACAAATTATCAATGAACCTACCAGGTACCACCCCAATTCCGTAAACACGGGTACCCTCATAGATATCATCCTAACAAACTTGCCCTCCAAATACACCTCTGCTGTTTTCAACCAAGATCTCAGCGATCACTGCCTCATTGCCTGCATCCGTAATGGGTCAGCGGTCAAACGACCTCCACTCATCACTGTCAAACGCTCCCTGAAACACTTCAGCGAGCAGGCCTTTCTAATCGACCTGGCCGGGGTATCCTGGAAGGATATTGATCTCATCCCGTCAGTAGAGGATGCCTGGTCATTTTTTAAAAATGCCTTCCTCACCATCTTGAATAAGCATGCCCCATTCAAGAAATTTAGAACCAGGAACAGATATAGCCCTTGGTTCTCTCCTGACCTGACTGCCCTTAACCAACAGAAAAACATCCTATGGCGTTCTGCATTAGCATCGAACAGCCCCCGTGATATGCAACTTTTCAGGGAAGCCAGAAACCAATATACACAGGCAGTTAGAACAGCCAAGGCTAGCTTTTTCAAGCAGAAATTTGCTTCCTGCAACACAAATTCAAAAAAGTTCTGGGACACCGTAAAGTCCATGGAGAATAAGAACACCTCCTCCCAGCTTCCAACCGCTCTGAAGATAGGAAACACTGTCACCACCGACAAATCCACTATAATTGAGCATTTCAATAAGCATTTTTCTACGGCTGGCCATGCTTTCCACCTGGCTACCCCTACCCCGGACAACAGCACTGCCCTCCCCTCTGCTACTCGCCCAAGCCTTCCCCATTTCTCTTTCTCCCAAATACAGTCAGCTGATGTTCTTAATGAGCTGCAAAATCTGGACCCTTACAAATCAGCCGGGCTAGATAATCTGGACCCTTTCTTTCTAAAACTATCTGCTGAAATTGTTGCCACCCCTATTACTAGCCTCTTCAACCTCTCTTTCGTGTCGTCTGAGATCCCCAAAGATTGGAAAGCAGCTGCGGTTATCCCCCTCTTCAAAGGGGGGGACACCCTTGACCCTAACTGCTACAGACCTATATCTATCCTACCCTGCCTTTCTAAGGTCTTCGAAAGCCAAGTCAACAAACAGATTACCGACCATTTCGAATCACACCACACCTTCTCCGCTATGCAATCTGGTTTCAGAGCTGGTCATGGGTGCACCTCAGCCACGCTCAAGGTCATAAACGATATCGTAACCGCCATCGATAGGAAACAATACTGTGCAGCCGTATTCATTGACCTGGCCAAGGCTTTTGACTCTGTCAATCACCACATCCTCATTGGCAGACTCGACAGCCTTGGTTTCTCTAATGATTGCCTCGCCTGGTTCACCAACTACTTCTCTGATCGAGTTCAGTGTGTCAAATCGGAGGGTCTGTTGTCCGGGCCTCTGGCAGTCTCTATGGGGGTGCCACAGGGTTCAATTCTTGGACCGACTCTCTTCTCTGTTTACATCAATGATGTCGCTCTTGCTGCTGGTGATTCTCTGATCCACCTCTACGCAGACGACACTATTCTGTATACTTCTGGCCCTTCTCTTGACACTGTGTTAACAACCCTCCAGGCGAGCTTCAATGCCATACAACTCTCCTTCCGTGGCCTCCAACTGCTCTTAAATACAAGTAAAACCAAATGCATGCTCTTCAACCGATCGCTGCCTGCTCCTGCCCGCCTGTCCAACATCACTACTTTGGACGGCTCTGACTGAGAATATGTGGACAACTACAAATACCTAGGTGTCTGGTTAGACTGTAAACTCTCCTTCCAGACCCAAACAAACATCTCCAATCCAAAGTCAAATCTAGAATTGGCTTCCTATTCCGCAACAAAGCATCCTTTACTCATGCTGCCAAACATACCCTTGTAAAACTGACCATCCTACCAATCCTCGACTTCGGTGATGTCATTTACAAAATAGCCTCCAAAACCCTACTCAATAAATTGGATGCAGTCTATCACAGTGCCATCCGTTTTGTCACCAAAGCCCCATATACTACCCACCACTGCGACCTGTACACTCTCGTTGGCTGGCCCTCGCTTCATACTCGTCGCCAAACCCACTGGTTCCAGGTCATCTACAAGACCCTGCTAGGTAAAGTCCCCCCTTATCTCAGCTCGCTGGTCACCATAGCAGCACCTACCTGTAGCACGCGCTCCAGCAGGTATATCTCTCTAGTCACCCCCAAAACCAATTCTTCCTTTGGACGCCTCTCCTTCCAGTTCTCTGCTGCCAATGACTGGAACGAACTACAAAAATCTCTGAAACTGGAAACACCTATCTCCCTCACTAGCTTTAAGCACCAGCTGTCAGAGCAGCTCATAGATTACTGCACCTGTACATAACCCATCTACAATTTAGCCCAAACAACTACCTCTTTACCTACTGTATTTATTTATTAATTTATTTTGCTCCTTTGCACCCCATTATTTCTGTCTCTACTTTGCACTTTCTTCCACTGCAAACCAACCATTCCAGTGTTTTTTAGTTTTTATTTTACTTGCTGTGTTGTACTCACTTCGCCTCCATAGCCTTTTTATATTTTTATTTATTTATACATATATTTGTTTGCCTTCACCTCCCTTATCTCACCTCACTTGCTCACATTGTATATAGACTTATTTTTTTTCATCTGTATTATTGACTATATGTTTGTTTTACTCCATGTGTAACTATGTGTTGTTGTATGTGTCGAACTGCTTTGCTTTATCTTGGCCAGGTCGCAATTGTAAATGAGAACGTGTTCTCAATTTGCCTACCTGGTTAAATAAAGGTTAAATAAATAAAAAATAAAAAATTGTCAATTCAAAAAAGACTTCCTTGAATTGTCGACAGAGACACAACCTGACTAATGCACAGAGATGATGTTTCCAAGCACTCAATATGAGACGGTACTGGTCCTTTGAGACATTGTCGGTGGATGGAGAGGGAGGTGTGAAAGACAGAATGGGATGTAGAGGGACCGTGTAATTGGCCACTTATGCTAACACGCCCACAAATACACCAGATAATACGATGTGTCATCTACCTTATGGACGGGTGACATCTTACATTGTGCCACGGGCACAGCCACACTGCTAATGAAGCACACTGCTCAACACTCAGGAAGCTGTACGGCGACAGAGTATTGTTTTGACCAGTAGGTGGCAGAATAGCAACAAGAGTGAACAATTTGAAGGAGGCGCCAGCCCAGCAAACATCAGAGAACGACTGGGATTGTTTATCAAACATGAATAAAATGTTGCTTTTTTGAAAAGAGCAAATGAATGAATAATGAATCACCAATGAGTTGCAAAATGAGATGAGATGATCCTTCAGGCGAGGGCTTGCAGTCTTATTCATTATACACTGCTCTGATTACCTTGCTGGGACCATTTAAGTACAAGGCTGAGTTACTGTGCTGATTTTGAAATGTAAACGGTAACCATAAATATACAAATAAGGCTAAGTAGATATGTATATACATACCAATGTTTATTTCTAACACCTGGGGAGCTATCACGGCATGTCCCGTGTGGCTCGGTTGGTAGATCATGGAGTTTGCAATTCCAGGGTTGAGGGTTTGATTCCCATGGGGAACCAGTACAAAAATGTATGCCTTCACTCCTGTAAGTCACTCTGAATAAGAGTGTCTGCTAAGTGACTAAAATGTAAAGTACTGTAGGCCCTTACACTATCAGAAAAAATAGTTATTTGGCTGTCCCCATAGGTCAACCTTTTTTAATTCTAGGTATAACCTTTTTTGGTTCTGCATGGAAACCAAAAGGGTTTGACCTGGAACCAAATGGGTTCGACGTGGAACCAAAAAGGGTTCTTCAAAGTGTTCTCCTATGGGGACAGCCGAAGAACCCTTTTAGGTTCTAGACAGCACCTTTTCCTCTATGAGTGTAGTGTAGAGGTGGGTTGTCGAGGATTAATGTTCCATATGTGCTGTCAGGCAGAAACCCATCCCAAATCACTGCCAAATTGATGTTACTCAAATGCAGTGTGACATTACGATGCAAGGTCAGGCCTGGAACTGCACATCGTACTGCAGAGAGAGGGACTGCTCGCTTGCTGGGGGCTGTAAGTACAGCACTAGAGGAAACTGATTAGCAATTTACAGACTGGTTAAAACAAGCTTACACACTGATATAATACACCGATAGAGCATGAAACTGTTGTAATATTTCTTGTTTTCTCAATGTGCTTGAAATGCAATAATCTCCATACAAAATAAATTTTTCAGTATTAAAGCGGTTGGAATCTTGCTTTAGGTGTGAGCTATTTTTTGACTCATACAGTATGTATGTTTTTACATTAATTACTCTTCGTAACACTCTTTCTCTTCCCTTAGCCATTAATTATTTCACATGGATTCACCCTGTTTCTCATGATACGGTGTTGGAGGTGAAGGGAGACCATAAAAGATGAAAATGAATGAGAATTTTCTGAATTTGCACAAGAAGAATTTGCACAATACTTTTTACACAAGAAGAGATCACAACGTGATCCTTAACTTAAAAAAATATATATATTGGACCTAAATAGCAGAGTTCTTCTGAATCTCAATAGAGACGATCAAAAAAGATTATCTGTAGTTTGTCACATGCATGTGGATGATGACTGCAGTATTGGCCACATGGCATGTTACAAAGAAAGAGACTCTTTAAAAAGGTGGAGAAGGTCCATGTAATCAATCCATAATATAATGGACAGCTGATTGACAGCACACACAAAAGCATCGATGACTGAGTTCTGGTGATGATTGAGCTCTTGGAGGCTCAGCAACCTGTCAATAAGGACAGTCACAATGCAATCTCATTTGTTGAAATCTAATGCTATGTCTGTTCCGTTTCACAGATGGCTGTGTGACTCAGCTATCGTGTTCAGCATTGGATTCGGTGTAACTTAATATGCATCGTATTAATTTTTAATCAGACGGTTGTCCTGTTTGACCGAGACTAAAGTGGTATTGTTTTTCTCTTTTGTTGCATTGTGTTTCAGCCCAACCTCAGCTCTGGCCAGATAGATTCAGGTCTTTGTAAAATAACACTATTACAGTATTGAAGATGCCAGCTTCTTAGTTCTACACCACATGGAATTAAGCAATTTGCATAATGGAATAACATTAGCATAATTTGCATAATGGTATAGCATTAACTCAACTCATGTTTGATTCGCAGTCTCCTGTAGAGGTTGTTTTTATTACCCACATAAATGACACCTAACTCTTAAAGCAATGGACAGGTTTATGTAATGAAAGGAGCTTAGAGGTCGTATTTCATTATGGTCTGTCACTGCAGTGCCGAGTATTTTACCAGTTTCCAGGTGGCTGGAACACATAGTCCATACAAAGAGGGATGGAGAAAAACTTCACCTGATAAATAGAACTCACAGAGTAAGAGTTTTTTTCCCCTCACTCTCTGCTCTTGGTTCACATGCACTCTCTTCACTATAGAAAGTACCAATCATCACAAAAGGTACAGTATACGATGGGATTTGGTGCAAATTCATGTGACATTTTCATTACCTCTAGACCAGGTATTCCCAAACTAGTGTACGCCAAATAAAAATGTGATTATGTTTTATTATTATTTAATAAAAATTATAATAATATATATATTTTTTTTTACTTCACATTTTCAAACAGTACATTTATATTTTTCAACGGGGCTATACATTTGGGTGAGGTTTTTTCTCATCTGAGTAGCCTCGTTTCACTGCCAAAAATAAAATTAAGCCATCTAGTGTTAAGTGAAATAACAACACATTGTCAAATACAGGTAGCCTAGTCAACTAATTAACAATCAATCACATTAACCGTTACGCTCTCGCGGGAAACCTTCACTCTTGAACAGACATTTAGAAACTAAACATGACAATAAAAAAAAAAACGTTTTTGGAGTGAGAAAAAAGACGACTTTCGAGTAGTAAGACATAAAAAGCAGCAGATACCATTAATAAGAAGGGGCTAGAAAAGTCTTATATGGTGAGCTACCGAGGTGCTAGGACAGGCAAGCCCCATATTATTGTGGAGGACTTAATTCTTCCTGCTGCCGTGGATATGGCTGGGACAATGCTGGGGGAAAAGGTCCAAAAAACGATACAGACAATGCCTTCATCAAACAACACTGTTTCATGATGCATCAGTGACATGGCAGGAGATGTGTTGAAACAATTGCTGCTTCGCATACAAGCCAGTGAATTTTATGCGTTACAGCTGGATGAGTCAACAGACGTGGCGGGCCTGGCACAGCTCCTGGTACATGTCCTTTACGTTTATGAGGGTCAATTAAGGAAGACATCCTCTTCTGCAAACCAGGACAACATGAGAGGATATATTTAAAGTACTGTCATGACAGGGAGACATAGTGGAGTGGTAACGTGTGTGCCAGCAGTTGCTCCCAACGCCACTTGGGTACACTGCTGCATCCACCGAGAGGCTCTTGATGTCAAGGGAATGCTTGAAAGATGTTTTGGACACGACAGTGAAAATGGTATAGTGTGTGTGTGTGGCAGGCTTACAATGATGGCAAAAAAACAACATTTGAGAGTGCGCTGACTCTGGTGCTAGAGGGGGTACGCAGCTGGAGGCTGAATGTTTGAAGGGGTACGGGACTATACAAAGTTTGGGAACCACTGCTCTAGACTGAGGATAGAATAGCTGTTTGCTCCTCTTCTTTAACTGTCAGGATAGAGTGGTTATCATACAACTACCTAGATGTGGTGCATGTCTCCCAAATGCCACCCTGTTCCCTACATAGTGCACTACTTTAGACCAGGGCCCACATGGTCCCATTTGGGATGCAGACATTGTCTGTCACATACCTCCTCTCTCCGCTCTCAACACAGGAAGAGTCATTAAATGAGGAGGCAGGATCATTCCCCCTCCGGCTTGACTGAACTGAGGAGTCAGGGTCCAACTTCAGGGGTCAATCCTGAGCTCACAATAAAGTCCTTCACAAGTCTAGCTGTCGACACTCATCGGCATGCCAACAGTATCACATGGTGGATTCTCTCCCATGACGTGCAACCTGCTGTCTGTTCCCATGACGCCCCATATGTCACATCGAGGGTGGGAAAGTGGAAAGTGAGCTGTTGCTTATAAAGCTGCCTGGTGAGAGACTAATGTGATGTTGTGGACTGGAAAACAAGGTTAATTTGATTTGTGATGTTTCTACTGATTGCTTTTGCTAATTGACTGTTGCTCTGATTGGTTACAGGTGCCTCTACCTGGGGTTTATAAGAGCTGTGCATTTTCTGTTCTGCAAAGTTGAGGGAACAGAAGTTGCTTTCTCCAAATTGACGTGCTGCCACTAAAGGACCAACATTTGGTATCCTTTGTTTGAAATGTAGTGGGTATTGAGGTGTTATTGGAAAGGTATGTAGATTTGGAGACCAGCATAGGTAAATCGTGTTTTAATCTACACTGAACAACAATATAAATGCAACATGCAACAATTTCACTGAGTTAGTTCATATAAGGAAATTAGTCAATTAAAATGAATAAATTAGGCCCTCATCTATGGATTTCACATGACTGGGAAGACCGGTATGCATCTGTTGGTCAGATACCTTTAAAAAAAAAGTAGGGGCATGGATCAGAAAACCAGTCAGAATCTAGTGTGTGACCACCATTTACCTCATGCAGAGTGACATCTCCTTCACAGAGTTGATCAGATTGTGGAATGTTGTCCCACTCCTCTTCAATGGCTGTGTGAAGTTGGTGAATATTGGCGGAAACTGGAACACGCTGTCCTACACATCGATACAGAGCATCCCAAATATGCTCAACGGGTGACCTTTCTGGTGAGTATGCAGGCCATGGAAGAACTGGGACATTGTCATCTTCCAGGAATTGTGTACAGATCCCTGCAACTTGGGGCTGTGCATTATCATGAAACATGAGGTGATGGCAGCGGATGAATGGCATGACAACAGGCCTCAGGATATTGTCACGGTATCTCTGTGCATTCAAATTGCCATCTATAAAATGCAGTGTCCGTAGCTTAAGCCTACCCATACCATAACCCCTCCGCCACCATGGTGCACTCTGTTCACGACGTTGACATCGGCAAATCACTCACACGATGCCAGCGGAAGCTTTGAATAGGTCAGTAGCCTACAGAGTAATAAAATAATGCAATTGCGGAATTTACGCAGATGTTCTAAACTAAGTGTTTTGAAAACTTTTAAAATGTAGAAACAGATACATCTACAATCAATAACCCTTTTACAGAATACTATGGAAGCAATGTTCTGCTAATGTAACAACGTGCACCTTTCGTTGTCATTCCCAGCCGATACAGGTACTGAGCCTATCGGCATGTTGTCTGGTGGTAATGGGGCCACCTTGGCAAACATGTCAGTGGCCATACCTTCCTGTGTGGTGTACCGTACACAACAGGAGTTCCCTGATCCTGGTGCAGAATACACAGGGTTTCCTCTCTTTCCATATTGACTTATACCATTCAAATCAATAATTTAAAAAAATACAACAGGTAAAAGTTGTCATATAAAATGTTAATGCTGAGTCAATCAGTCAAAGTTATTTATAAAGCACTGTTTACATCAGATGTCAGAAAGTGCTTATACAGAAATCCAACCTAAAACCCCAAAGAGCAAGCAATGCACATGTAGAAGCAGTGCCAGGTCTCTCTCCATTCAGAGACATCAGTATCAACCCCGTCTGTCAGTCTGGACTTCATCACATCATCTTGCATGGCTCCATAGATGTTTCTGTGAACACATACACACACAGTCACTGTTATTTTACCAATGGCAGTTAGAGGTACTGTTCATATTGACGTTTGAACAGGTCAGATAAAACCTACCAGATTATGCACTCCCCATCAAATGACTGAGGCTGCCGTCTGGCAAAAGCATCTCCAGTCCATTTGTAGAAATAGGCAGAGTTGAGGCAGAGTTCATCAGTGACACAGGTGTTGCTATTACTGAACATTTGTACTGTATTATTAGTAATCACCTCATTGTGGGTGTAGGGCTGTTGCGGTGACCGTATTACTGCCACGAGTCATGAAGGCAGTCAAATTCCACGTGACCGTTTAGTCACGGTAATTAGGCTTCTCCAAGCTCTGCTGCTGCTGGTCATTAGTGCTCTACAAAACTTGCTAACTGCATGGTTCTCAGAACTCTATTGTCCCTCTAATCACTCTGACATCAATTCAAATGTGTCGAAAATCTAATCAAACACTTCATGAGAGCCCATGAGTTCATGTTGCACAACATTTCTATAGGCTATGCAATTGAGTGAGGAAACAGTGATGGCTTCTATTAAAAAGGGGAGGATCCCATCAGCTTTCTATAGGCTAGGCCTACTAAATTTATATCTCAACTTTCCTAATATTAAGCACATTGCTTATATTTACCACAGGAGTATAGCCTAACTAGCTGGCATGAAAATTAACCACGGGAAAACGCCCTCCATTCGCTATTTAAGTGCATAGATTACATTTTTTTCCCCCGTTGCCCATTTCGATACAGGTGCATGATAATGGTCCATTCTAAATCAAAACAAATCTCACACATACAGTACCAGTCAAAAGTTTGGACACACCTACTCTTTCAAGGGTTTTTCTTAATTATTTATTTAACTATTTTCTCTCAACCAGCTTAAACTGAAATGCTTTTCCAACAGTCTTGAAGGAGTTCCCACATATGCTGAGCACTTGTTGGCAGTTTTTCCTTCACTCTGCAGTCCAATTCATCCCAAACCATCTCAATTGGGTTGAGGTCAGGTGATTGTGGGGGCCAGGTCATCTGATACAGCACTCCATCACTCTCCTTCTTGGTCAAATAGCCCTTACACAGCCTGGAGGTGTGTTGGGTCATTGTAATGTTGAAAAACAAATGATAGTCCCACTAAGCGCAAACCAGATGGAATGGCGTGTCGCTGCAGAATGCTGTGGTAGCAAAGCAGGTTAAGTGTGCCTTGAATTCTAAATAAATCACAGACCGTGTCACCAGCTAAGCACCCCCACCTCATCACACCTCTTCCATGCTTCACGGTGGGAACCACACATGTGGAGATCATCCGTTCACTTACTCTGCGTCTCACAAAGACACGCCGGTTGGAATCAAAAATCTCAAATTTAGACTAATCAGACCAAAGGACAGACTTCCACCGGTCTAATGTTCATTGCTCGTGTTTCTTGGCACAAGCAGGTCTCTTTCTCTTATTGGTGTCCTTTAGTTGTGGTTTCTTTGCAGCAATTCAACCATGAAGGTCTGATTTACACAGTCTCTTCTGAACAGTTGATGTTGAGATGTTTGTTACTTGAATGTGAAGCATTTATTTGGGCTTCAACCTGAGGTACAGTTAACTCTAATGAACTTATTCTCTGCAGCAGACGTTCTGTAATTCTGGGTCTTCCTTTCCTGTGGCGGTCCTCACAAGAACCAGTTTCATCACAGCGCTTGATGGTTTTTGCGACTGCATTTGGAGAAACTTTCAAAGTTCTTGACATTTTCCAGATTGACTGACCTTCATGTCTTAAAGTAATGATGGACTATCGTTTCTCTTTGCTTATTTGAGCTGTTCTTGCTATAATATATGACCGACCGACTCAAATCTGTGTTATGTAGCAAAATTTGAAATGGTCTTTTTTTAAATTGGATAAAAGTAGAGACTCAGAGCTACACAATGGTATATCATAAACTACAGTTGAACAATGGGAAAGTAATTCTGCTTTGAAAGTAGGTAAACTTGTAAACTCACTTTTGAAAAAAAATGGCCTTTGAATGTTTTGGTACTACTACTGGAGAGCCCTTCTTTACACCCATTCAGCATCGTTCACACCCTCTTAAGCTTTAGCTCCACCCATCTCCTTAAGATGGAATAGAGATACTAAGGGCAGGCATTTATTTGAAGTACAAAGGAAAGTCAGGGAGGACAGCAGGAAGGGACAGAAGAGAGGCTATTTTTACAAGATTAAGGATGGGACACATCCGGTTGAATAAGTCCTTAAATGTGATAGAAAAGCATCCAACAGGAAAGTGTGATTATTGCCAGGAAACAGAGACCGTGGAGCATGTATTGCTACAGTGTGGGCAGCATCAGAGGGAAAGAGAGAGGCTGAGATCTAGTATGAAGGAGAAGGGGATACAGGAAATTAGTTTAAAGAGTATATTGAGTAGAACGTCATTAGATATAGTTAAAAATATTTTGTTATCTTTTTTAAAGAGCAACGGGGCTGGCAGGTAGGATTTAGTTTGTCTCTGGCCAACACTCTAGTACAGTAGATAGCGGTAACGCACCATAATGTTGGATGCCAACCGCCAATAAACCCCACCGAAAAAGAATCTCTTTAAGGGTTGATCCACGCGTTCTGTACTCACAGCAGTCAAGCACCCAAGCTAACTTGATAGCTACTTCCAGACACTACTTTCAGATACTTCCAGAAAAGCTCACTGAACATTACTTGCCCTAGCAGAGCTGGTTAGGCTGTTTTGTAATCCAGAGCGTTGGTGACGGCAACTGTGCTGTCAGATTGTCCGCTCGTAAATTCTGAGTGTTTCGCGTTCAGAGCACACACTGGATGCTCTGGCCATTAAATAGGGTTGATCCGAACATTATGACCTCAAAACAGCAGTCAAGCACCCAATCTAACTGGCTAACATTGACTAGCTTGTTACTTCCAGACACAAATGAGAGAACACCCCACTCTGACCATTTTACCTGCCCTAGCAGAGCTGGTTAGGCTGTTTTCATGTTATCCAGAGCGTCGATGACTAACTGTGGTGCTGTCAACAATTTAATGACGCTTTCCCCCCCGATGTTTACTGACACCGGCCACATTCAACGGGTGTTGTGCATCCAGAAACGCATCAGTTATTCTGTGCTCTGGCACACAGATGAGTGATCTGAAATCGGTGTAGATGGCCAGACTGAATTTACCTTTACATGAATCTGCAGGTAGCTAGCCAACCAGGTTCAATGTTAGCTAGCTAACATTAGGCTATAGCTAGCCAAACAAATGGCTCTGATACGAATATTAAGATCATACACGTAATGTTAGCTAGCGAGCCAGCCAGCTAACATTAGCTAGCTAGCTAACAGTACACTTTAACTTGAAATGAAACCCCTTCCTGTCAAAATTAGAAATGTCTAATATCTGAAAAAGTAGCCAGCTAGACTATCTTACCCGTACACATAATTCATAGATATATGCGTCTCCTGTCGGATGCCATGGTTGCTCTTAGTTTGAAGATGCAATCCGGAGACTGGTGTTTTCTCCATCTCCTTCGCTATCATACTCAAATTCCATTGATTTCAAAACTCGGGCCTCCAGAAAGTAGAGAGCAACACTTATGCAGTTTTACAACACAAAACATATATATATTTTTTAAAGCCACGTTAGACGAGATTATCTAGACATACTAACAAGCTCAATTAGACAGACGTGTGCTATATGGCACACCAATCCAAACTCATCTCTCGGCATGTCCAGCCCACTCATTATCTCAGCCAATCATGGCTATCTTGAGGTTGCTGTCAGATTCTGTGGCTAAACCAACTAGGCTCGTAATTTAACAAATGTATTCGTATTTACAGATGGCATACAAGTTTGTTATTAAGGCACATTAAAGTGCACATGTTCGAGAAGGCATTTCTGCCAAAAAAACATTTTTAAAATAAATGTTCAAAAGGCTCTCCCTGTGAAGTAGTTTCAGGAAATTGGTCACATATGGACTTGGTCTTTTACCAAATACGGCCATCTTCTGTATACCACCCCTACCTTGTCACAACACAACTGATATCCTCAAACGCATTAAGGAAATAAATTCCACAAATTAACTTTTAACAAGGCACACCTGTAAATGTAAATGCATTCCAGGTGACTACCTCATGAAGCTGGTTGAGAGAATGCCAAGTTTGTGCAAAGCTGTCAAGGTAAAGGGTGGCTACTTCAAAGAATCTCAAATATAAAATACATTTGAATTTGTTTAACACTTTTTGTTACAACATGATTCCATATGTGTTAATTCATAGTTTTGATGTCTTCCCTATTATTCTACAATGAAACAGATGACCTACGTGGAAGATTAAACCACCAACGGGACATTTAAAACTAATATCTTATGCTTCACGGACAACACTATAAACATACAGCTGGCTGGCTATACGCTGCACCGGCAGGATAGAACAGAGGAAAAAAAACAATGGACCACCTTTACTCCACACACAGATGCATACAAAGCTCTCCCTCGCCCTCTATTTGGCAAATCTGACCATAATTCTATCCTCCTGATTCCTGCTTTCAAGCAAAAATTAAAGCAGGAAGCACCAGTGACTAGATCAATAAAAAAAGTGGTCAGATGAAGCAGATGCTAAGCTACAGGACTGTTTTGCTAGCACAGACTGGAATATGTTCTGAGAGTCCTCCGATGGCATTGAGCAGTACACCACATCAGTCATTGGCTTCATCAATAAGTGCATCGAGGACGTCGTCCCCACAGTTACATACCAACCAGAAGCCATGGATTACAGGCAACATTCGCACTGAGCTGAAGGCTAGAGCTGCCGCTTTCAAGGAGCGGGACTAACCCGGAAGCTTATAACAAATCCCGCTATGCCCGCCAACGAACCATCAAACAGGTAAAGCGTCAATACAGGACTAAGATCAAATCGTACTACACCGGCTCTGACGCTCGTCACGTGGCAGGGCTTGCAAACCATTACAGACTACAAAGGGAAGCACAGCCCGAGAGCTGCCCAGTGACACGAGCCTACCAGACAAGCTAAACTACTTCTATGCTCGCTTCGACGCAAATGGCACTGAAACATGCATGAGAGCACCAGCTGTTCCGGAAGACTGTGTGATCACGCTCTCCGCAGCCGATGGGATTAAGACCTTTAAACCAGTCAGCATTCACAAGGCAGCAGGGCCAGACGGATTACCAGGACGTGTACTGCGAACATGCGCTGACCAACTGGCAAGTGTCTTCACTGACATTTTCAACTTCTCCCTGTTCGAGTCTGTAATACCAACATGTTTTAAGCAGACCACCATAATGCCCTTGCCCAAGAACACTAAGGTAACCTAGCTAAATGACTACCAACCCATAGCACTCACATCTGTAGCAATGAAGTGCTTTGAAAGGCTGGTAATGGCTCACATCAACACCATTATCCCAGAAACCCTAGACCCACTCCAATTTGCATACCGCCGCAACAGATCCACAGATGGAATCTCTATTGCACTCCAAACTGTCCTTTACCACCTGGACAAAAGGAACACCTACAGTGGGGCAAAAAAATATTTAGTCAGACACCAATTGTGCAAGTTCTCCCACTTAAAAAGATGCGAGAGGCCTGTAATTTTCATCATAGGTACACTTCAACTATGACAGACAAAATGAGAAGAAAAAAAATCCAGAAAATCACATTGTAGGATTTTTAATGAATTTATTTGCAAATTATGGTGGAAAATAAGTATTTGTTCACCTACAAACAAGCAAGATTTCTGGCTCTCACAGACCTGTAACTTCTTCTTTAAGAGGCTCCTCTGTCCTCCACTCGTTACCTGTATTAATGGCACCTGTTTGAACTTGTTATCAGTATAAAAGACACCTGTCCACAACCTCAAACAGTCACACTCCAAACTCCACTATGGCCAAGACCAAAGAGCTGTCAAAGGACACCAGAAACAAAATTGTAGACCTGCACCAGGCTGGGAAGACTGAATCTGCAATAGGTAAGCAGCTTGGTTTGAAGAAATCAACTGTGGGAGCAATTATTAGGAAATGGAAGACATACAAGACCACTGATACTCTCCCTCGATCTGGGGCTCCACGCAAGATCTCACCCCGTGGGGTCAAAATGATCACAAGAACGGTGAGCAAAAATCCCAGAACCACACGGGGGGACCTAGTGAATGACCTGCAGAGAGCTGGGACCAAAGTAACAAAGCCTACCATCAGTAACACACTACGCCACCAGGGACTCAAATCCTGCAGTGCCAGACGTGTCCCCCTGCTTAAGCCAGTACATGTCCAGGCCCATCTGAAGTTTGCTAGAGAGCATTTGGATGATCCAGAAGAAGATTGGGAGAATGTCATATGGTCAGATGAAACCAAAATAGAACTTTTGGTAAAAACTCAACTCGTCGTGTTTGGAGGACAAAGAATGCTGAGTTGCATCCAAAGAACACCATACCTACTGTGAAGCATGGGGGTGGAAACATCATGATTTGGGGTTGTTTTTCTGCAAAGGGACCAGGACGACTGATCCGTGTAAATGACAGAATGAATGGGGCCATGTATCGTGAGATTTTGAGTGAAAACCTCCTTCCATCAGCAAGGGCATTGAAGATGAAACGTGGCTGGGTCTTTCAGCATGACAATGATCCCAAACACACCGCCCGGGCAACGAATGAGTGGCTTCGTAAGATGCATTTCAAAGTCCTGGAGTGGCCTAGCCAGTCTCCAGATCTCAACCCCATAGAAAATCTTTGGAGGGAGTTGAAAGTCCATGTTGCCCAGCAACAGCCCCAAAACATCACTGCTCTAGAGGAGATCTGCATGGAGGAATGGGCCAAAATACCAGCAACAGTGTGTGAAAACCTTGTGAAGACTTACAGAAAACGTTTGACCTCTGTCATTGCCAACAAGGGTATATAACAAAGTATTTAGATAAACTTTTGTTATAGACCAAATACTTATTTTCCACCATCATTTGCAAATAAATTCATAAAAAATGACAATGTGATTTTCTGGATTTTTCTTTCTCATTTTGTCTGTCATAGTTGAAGTGTACCTATGATGAAAATTACAGGCCTCTCTCATCTTTTTAAGCGGGAGAACTTGCACAATTGGTGGCTGACTAAATACTTTTTTGCCCCACTGTATGTGAGAATGCTATTCATTGACTACAGCTTAGCATTCAACACCATAGCGCCCTCAAAGCTCATCAATAAGCTAAGGAACCTGGGACTAAATGCCTCCCTCTGCAACTGGATCCTGGACTTCCTGACGGGCCGCTCCCAGGTGGTAAGGGTAGGTAACAACACATATGCATGCTGATTCTCAACACAAGGGCCCCTCAGGGGTGCGTGTTCAGTTCCCTCCTGTACTCCCTGTTTACTCATAACTGCATGGCCACGCACAATTCCAACACCATCATTAAGTTTCCCGATGACACAACAGTGTTAGGCCTGATCACTGACAATGACGAGACAGCCTATAGGGAGGAGGTCAGAGACCTGGCCATGTGGTGCCAGGACAACAACCTCTCCCTCAGCGTAATCAAGACAAAGGAGATGATTGTGGACTACAGGAAAAAGAGGACCGAGCACGCCCCCATTCTCATCGACGGGGCTGCAGGGGAGCAGGTTGAGAGCTTCAAAAAACTAACATGGTCCAAGCACACCAGGACAGTTGTGAAGAGTGTATGACAAAACCTATTCCCCCTCAGGAGACTGAAAATATTTGGCATTGGTCCCCAGATCCTCAAAATGTTTGACAGCTGCAACATTGAGAGCATCCTGACTGGTTGCATCACTGCCTGGTATGGCAACCGCTCGGCATCCAACCGCAAGGCAATACAGAGGGTAGTGTGAACGGCCCAGTACATCACCAAGGTTCCTGCCAGGACTTCTATACCAGGCGGTGTCAGAGGAAGGCCCTAAAATTGTCAAAGACTCCAGCCACCCTAGTCATAGACTGTTCTCTCTGCTACCGCACGGCAAGCAGTACCGGAGTGCCAAGTCTAGGTTCAAGAGGCTTCTAAACAGCTTCTACCCCCAAGCCATAAGACTCCTGAACACCAAATCAAATGGCAACCCAGACTATTTGCATTGCCCCCCCCCACACCGCTGCTACTCTGTTGTTATCATCTATGCATAGTCACTTTAATAACTCTACCTACATGTACATATTACCTCAACTAACCGGTGTAACCAGTGCCCCCGCACATTGACTCTGTACCTGGACCCCCATTTATAGTTTTGCTATTGTTATTTTACTGCTGCTCTTTTATTACTTGTTACTTTTATTTCTTATCTGTATTTTTTTAGGGGCCAATACAATTTATTTGATTTGACTAAAAATAGCAAAAAAACAAAAACCCATGAATGAGTAGGTGTCCAAATTTTTGACTAGTACTGTATATTATTTAGTCAATGTAATGACAAGATTAAATTAAGAAAAGTCTGATGTGTGACAATATTAGCCTATCACTTGTGAATGATATATTTTAACTTGCGAATTAAGCCCAGTATAAGAAACAATGTATTTTATTTGCGACTTTTTCGAGTCATAGTCGTACACCACTAGTAGCCTAGCCCATAGGTCTATATGTTTTGATAAGGTTTGTATCACAACTAAAGTGGCCAAATAACTTATTATAATTAAGCACATTAATCCACTTTACAACGGGTGTAGAGCCTAACTGGCATACATACGCAGAGCGTGAGTTTCAAGTTGGTGGAAGTTAATTTTTTACAATAAAAATGCACCTTTATAATAAAAGCATTACAGGCATAATTGCATTTACGATCACTTTCGATAATGGTGTTTTCCGTAAATGGAACATTCGCGCTTTGGTGCGCTCATAATGTGAATTAATAGCCGAATAGTTTATCAACATTTTAAGCTTAACGTTCTGATCTATTGCATCAGACACATTGCATAAAAAAGTTTGATGCTAGTGGTTGTATTAATTGGGGATCTATCGCATCCCACAACTGCCCAAGACTATGTTTGGAATATTTATTTCTGGCACAGAATAGGTAGACTTTTGTACTATGGGGGAATAGTAGATTGACATAGGCAATTTTGCTGTTAGGCAAAATTCCTACTCATCTTGTTGCCTGACGAAAAGTAAATTGACAATATCTCATTTACTGTACATAAGTATTCACACCCGAGTCAAAAATATAAACGCCACATGCAACAATTTCAAAGATTTCACTAAATTACATTTGTACAATATAAGGAAATCAGTCAATTTAAATAGATAAGGCCCTAATCTATGAATTTAACATGACTGGGAATATGCATATGTTGGTCACAGATACCTTAAAAAGGTAGGGGCGTGGATCAGAAAACCAGTCAGCATCTGGTGTGACCACTATTTTCCTCCTGCAGCATGACAACTCCTTCACATGATCAGGATGTTGATTGTGGCCTTTGGAATGTTGTCCCACTCCTCTTCAATGGCTGTGCGAAGTTGCTGGAAATTGGAGGGAACTGGGGCAAACTGTCGTAAACGTCAATCCAGAGCATCCCAAACATTCTCAATGGGTGACATGTCTGGTGCGTATGTAGGCCATGGAAGAACTGGGACATTTTCAGCTTCCAGGAATTGTGTACAGATCCTTGCGACATGGGGACATGAATTATTATGCTGAATCATGAAGTGATGGCGGCGGATGAATGGCACGACAATGGGCCTCAGGATCTCGTCACAGTATCTCTGTGCATTCAAATTGCCATCGATAAAATGCAATTGTGTTCGTTGTCCGTAGCTTATGCCTGCCCATACCATAACACCACCATGGGGCACTCTGTTCACAACGTTGACATCAGCAAACTGCTCACCCACACTACGTCATACACACCGTCTGCCCGGTACAGTTGAAACCGTGATTCATCCTTGAAGAGCACAATTCTCCAGCGTGCCAGTGGCCATCGAAGGTGAGCATTTACCCACTGAAGTCGAACTGCAGTCAGCTCAATACCCTGGTGAGGACGACGAGGGCCTGTGACAGGGTGATATAATAAACAGCTTTTTACTAATGTACTTCACAACCAAAATGGCTCTACTAGTTGTATCTGATTGTCTGGGGAATTAGCCTACTGTTTTATCAAATCAGGTATATTTTAATACAACTTTTCACATAACACACTACCTGTCGTTGTTGATGAAGCCATCTGTGTCATCAGGGCAGTAACTCGGGTCACTGTCGGAGGCCTCATGATGGCGTGTCCTTTTTATAGGGGTCGAGAGAGACTGGCAACAACGTAGGAGGTGTCAAAAGGGTACTTGTGTCGCATGACACACTTTTATTCTGAGGTCTTGCCTGACAAGCTGTGAAAATAGCAAGTGAACAGTGAATAAAATTATTTTTTTGGGGGGGGGGGTCGCTAAATCATTGCAATCACTTTGCTGGACATTTTATGACGTTTGCTTCCTTTGGCAGGTCCTGACATCCGTTCATGACCAGATGATCAGTCTGGCACCCTACTGTGCACTTTGTCTAACAGAAAAACAGGGTCAACATTTGTCATCATCCCTCAATTATAAAAATAGCTCGAGAAATAACGTGATCTAGTTTGAAATCTAATTCTATGCTTTACATATGTAGACTGACTCCAAATTGGATTATATTCAGGCCGGTGACACCATTACACTATGCAACCAACTGTGACATGTTTTGCTATGGCCCTGCGTTGGTTTGAGTCTGTTGCTGCTAGTTAGTTCATTGTTGTAGACAGACATAAGTTAGCTAGTAGGACCAGAGGTGAATCCAATATTTATTTGTGTCCTAGACATCGGTTGCACCTCTGAGGCTTTCTGTGACTGTTTCGTCTAAATTACACTAACTTAGAGTGGCATGGAAATACGATGACATTGCTAAAGTAGGCAAATAATTAGTAGGAAACTGCCATATGTCGTAGAATTTACTTCAGAGAGATGGCAATGTTGCCATTACTGTTACTAGCAAAGTTAGTCAAAAATGGCTAGCAATGTTAATATTGGCTAGCTAAAAATACGGTGGTCCCCTCAATCTTAGGGCGAAAGTTGCATCTAAAGTCAACCTGGTGACATCACAATTATGACAAATGGTTTTCCTACTAATTATTTGCCTACTTTTGAAATGTTATCGTGTTTCTAAGCCATATCTGAGTTGTACTGAGGTAGGCTAACATTTGCCAGTTATGTAGTTAGCTAGTTGGTAGATAACTAACTAATGTCAGCTATGCTAGTGTTGAGAGTGATTATGATAATAAAAATATACATAACCAGGAGTCTATGGTCTAGCTACCGGTATACTCACCAACACTGGGGACCAACGAACTCCAACCACTTATTCCTCATGATAGGCTCCTTCGGCAGGGCACGCAAACCATAATTGTTGGCTGTGCATCCTACTGGAAGCATGCATTGCATGGTCAGTCGCTTCTTAATTTACACAAGCTGTCTCCAATCAATCAATCAATCAATCAATGTCCTCTTGGTGTAAAGGTTAAGGTGTTGGCTTGACAGTCACTGGACCCGGGCTCGATAAGCCGGTCCTCCCCGAATTCGCTACAACATCCTTTCATCGTTGATTTCATTAATCACGTTTGCATCCACAGTTTTAATGTGTGTAAAGTCATACTGTATTAAAAAAAATCACCACAGCTGTGAGGGAAACAGGAAGTTTCAGTACATTTTTATAAATGCCAACAGATAATTTGTTGGTTTGACATGGTGGGATCTTTTTGTGTCTGTAAAATGAATAATGCGAGACATGGCAGTGGAAACGCCATTTTGATATAATAACCATCATATTGATATGATACCCATCATATCGAAGTAAACATGGAGTCACGTGATGATATGTTGTGTGGTCCTCCCACTACGACTCGAGAATGCAGTTTGTTAGGCTACAGATTAAATAAATTGTGGTGAAAGTGCATGGTATGAGTTTGATGCCATTTTCCAATAAATGTCGCGTGTCTTATTCTGGTGACCTGATAATCGATGCTTGACTGCCATTTGACAAATAAAAATATTCTCGCTCTTATCCATAATAATGTCATCATGTATTGTAGACTACACTCACTGTATCTGCGAGCTGTTGGCTAGAGCGAACGTGCCAACATCAGACTAGGCACATTTGCTATTTAAAGCAACAGTTTTTTGACCAAACTATTGGTAGAGTTAAAATGCGATAGAAACACATTGAACATTACATTTTTATTCGGTACATGAAAACTTGAGCGAAAAAGTAAATTTTCTGTGCACGACGTCATCACTCACAATTCAGTTTGATGGACACACACCACTGGTAGGAAAATTAGCATATTTTCTTTATGTGGATTTTAGAATATTTGCATGAAAATCTGTGGCCAATTGGATGGACACCTAGCTACTGACTCTCCTTTAACTGACCCTATTGACCCATTCCTAGCTACAACTTCGAAGTCCATTGGAGAAGATCAGCTTGAGCAAAGAGAGGTGTAGAATCACTGATCTACAAATTATTTTCCCTGACAAATAATAGGCTTTGTGGAATTAAGATTTGTAGAGCTACCTCCCTAGTTTAGGCCCCCATCAAACACGCACACAGCCCGACATTGATTGATTAATTAGCAACAGCTTGTGTCAATTAAAGATAATTTCCCAGGATTTTCTACCTGTGTCAAACCCTGTTGATAATGCTGGAAATACCTGTCAAAGAACCAACCAAAACAACTGACCCTAGTTATTGTATGTATTTTACAGACATTATTGTAATAAAAGTTGTTACATTTTTGCATCTCTATGTAGCATGTCCTTCATGATCTAGTACAGTGGAGGCTGCTGATAGGAGGACGGCTCATAATAAAGTCTGGAATGGAGTTAATGGAATGTCATCAAACCATGTGTTAGACTTATTTGATAACATTCCACTAATTCCGCTCCAGCCATTAACACGAGCCCGTTCACCCCAAATAAGGTGCCAGCAACCTCCTATGATCCAGTACAGGTATGTATTGCCCTAGCCCTATATACAGTACCTGTTATACCACCGTTTATTATCCACAGCCTCTCATCACACAAAGCCCATTCGATTCTGCTGCCTCCATCAGGGTTTGAAGTGGAACACTGCACTTCTTATCCAAGCACTCTGTATTTCCTTCTCTATGCCAGCCTTTCTTGAACCCTTTGCTTGTGTCTGTTGCCACTGTCATTATGTATAATACATTATTCATACCTGTGCTTGCTTTGCTCCTCGGCACCATTTGAGAGCAGTTTGGTCCCAGGCAGGTATTATTAATGTGGGGCAAGGCCTTAGAATTAATCTCTCATTACCTCTATCTGGCCTTTTGCAAGGAGTCTTTGACATCACCTCAAGTGAAATAGCCAACACAGCTTAAGATGTGATTTCCAATTTTCAGTTTGGTGATGCCTCCTGAAGTGAAACAGCCAACTTAACCGTACATGATGACGCCCCCCCCCCCTCCTCCCATTTTTGCCCTAGTGCTAAAGCTGGCTGAAGGATGCAAATTCTTGTTTGTTGATTGAATATTATCTTCTTTCATGTCGAAGTTTCGCCTCGGAACACGGGCACTCTCAAACCATGCTGCTGGGGCATGTTGAAGTATCTCTCTGGAGAAACTGTCTCTGCTTTCATTGTGTCACGTCAGAAGGGTAGCCAGCCAGAGGCAAACCTGGCACTTTATTTGGAAGGCAGGCATCCATAATTAACATCCATAACTTAAGAGTTGCTTCCTTCTTCTGGGAATGGAAATGGGTCTTGTTCACAGAACTGAGAAATAAAGGAAAAGTAATACATAACATATCAGTGTATGATGGATAACTAAAGTAGGATAATGGATCATTAAAGTAGTATGATGGATCCCTAAAGTGGTTTGATGGATCCTTAAAGTAGCATCATGGATCATTAAAGTAGGATGATGTATCCCTAAAGTAGATTGATGATACCTAAAGTAGAATGATCAATCATTCAAGTAGGATGATCGATCATTAAAGTAGGATGATGGATCATTAAAGTAGGATGATGGATCACTAAAGTACGACTGTGTATCACTAAAGTAGGATGATGGATCACTAAAGTAGGATAATGGATCACCAAAGTAGTATAATGGATCACTAAAGTAGGATAATGGATCACCAAAGTAGTATAATGGATCACCAAAGTAGTATAATGGATCACTAAAGTAGTATAATGGATCACTAAAGTATAATATTGGATCACCAAAGTTGGATGGTGGGTCACTAAAGTAGGACTGTGGATCACTAAAGTAGGATGATGAATAACTAAAGTAGAATAATGGATCACTAAAGTAGTATAATGGATCACTAAAGTAGAATATTGGATCACCAAAGTTGGATGGTGGGTCACTAAAGTAGGACTGTGGATCACTAAAGTAGTATAATTAATCACTAAAGTAGGATGCTGAATCACTAAAGTAGTATAATGGATCACTAAAGTAGTATAATGGATCACCAAAGTTGGATGATAGGTCACTAAAGTAGGACTGTGGATCACTAAAGTAGTATGAGGGATCACTAAAGTAGAATATGATACTGTTGGACCGCCATGATACTGTCTTAATAATGATAAGCTGTTTAAATACAGTAGCAGTGAGTTCCTCAGGATATTAAAGTACAGTAGCTAGATCGGCAAAGAATCATCTGAACTTTTCTACAGTAGAATTACTGAGATAAAAAGAGGATATTAGACCCACCCACGACTGTAATAATAAAATCATTAGAATCACAATCTTTTTCAGAAACATTAAGAGGCAAGGCCATCATGGGTTTACAATATCTGATGCAGTGATCAGTGAATAGTCATCCTTCAAGATTGACTTCATTTCTGAGAGCAGCAAAGCCTCTTAAAAAACACTGCTTTTTAAATTTCCCACATGTGCTGAGACAGGCAGGCAGAGAGTAAATGCATCTGGTTCATACGGATTAGGACTCCTGGTTCGGAAGGCAGGAGGACACTCCTTGCTCAACCCACTATGAAATTGCATACATGGAAGGCGGAAAGATACAAGCATTTCCAAAGAATTTGTCCCACCCTGCCTGCCTTCCCCTCCTGACTGGCAGTTGCAGTGATAGCTGAGCAGTTAGTTGATCTATTCAGTCATAGGAGGAAGAGCAGCTCATAGGTCCTCTAGAAGCTCAGGGTCACAACCTGAGTGGGACTGAGATTAGTCAGACTACGGCACAACTCTTGTGAGTCTGGGAGAGTCTGAGACAGAGAGCTCAGCCAGGTAATCAAATCAAACTCCCAATCGATTGGTGGGTGGTAATGAATGGTTGAAATGGTTACGAAAACCCACACTCTCGACATGAACCTCCTGCCTAGAGCCTTCCCACTGGGCACAGACGTCAATTCAACGTCTATTTCACGTTGGTAAATGACGTGGAAACAACATTGATTCAACCAGTGTGTGCCCAATGGGTTCCTTCCACTTCACACGAGGCTAGGCATACCGAGTGCTTCTCCCTTTTCAGAGCGGACGTGGTGGCAGGATATCTGTGGGAGTCCCTGTATGCCTCTGCCGAGGTGAGTGTTGTTGTAATTAGGTTGATCCTAAGGCCCCCACCAGTTTTTATTTTTAACTCTGTTATCTTTCATGGCGGCATGAATAATTGCAGTGACTGATGGGGACATGCTGGGAATTAATCCGGGGACCCAATCTGCTTTCATTATTCTGCTCCACTTCTGCCTGCTGCGTTCTACAACAGCATACTATTACTGGTGCTCCGCCTCGACCGCATGGGGTCTTGGGAGAACAGGTGAAATATTTACAGGAAACCTCCCTAACTAGTTACTACACCCCTAAGCCCCTCCACTCAGCCAGCTCCCAACTCCCTCCCCAATCGGACTTCTGCTTGGCTGGACCGGTAGCTTCCCCTCGTCTCACCTACCTATCACCATCATACAACTGCGTGCTTTAACTCTGTGAGCTCTCAGGTGGTGTTGTCATACAACAAGAACATTGAACCAACAGTGAAAGAATGCATGTACAACAGGTCACCATTGACCAATAACCCAAAGGTTATAAATAAGCATCAATTAACGTATGGAACTGTAAATTCAAGAGAAACAAGGATGTGAGACGAATAGCTGTACTCATTCTCTACCCATTGTAATCACTGTTGACTCGTTTAGCTCAATACCATTAAGCAACGCACAGAAAAAAGTACCCCCCATTTATCCTATGATGGTTTGTGATTTAAGTTGCAACAGTCTACAGGGTACACTCTTAGAAAAAGGATTCCAAAAGGGTTCTTTGACTGTCCCCATAGGAGAACCCTTTTTGGTTCTAGGTAGAACCGTTTTGGGTTCCATGTACAGCCCTCCGTGGAAAGGGTTCTACATTGAACCCAAAAGGGTTTTACTTGGAACTAAAAGGGTTCTTCAAAGGGTTCTCCTATGAGAATATTTTAGGTTCTACGGCCTGCGGCGACACTAATGCGTGCAAGTCAGTCCTTGTTACATCACTCAGATCTCAACTTCACATTCACTTAAGTATTGTTGCAATAAAACAAAAAATAGGAATATAGAGTGAAGAATGGCATTGTAGAAATGTAATGTAGAAGACTTCTTCCTGATGGGTTCAACAGCTTGGAAAAGTAGGCTGAATGTTGGCCTGTGATCAGTGACGTAACATAGGTAAGGGCCAGGTCGCCAGACTCAGAACAAGGACAAATAGGGTGAGGGTTACGGTGAGAGTGAGAGTGAGGGTTAGGGTGGGGAGGGGTGAGGGTAGGGTGATGGTAGGGTGAAGGTTTGGGTTATGTGAGGATTAGGGTTAGGGTGAGTGTGAGGGTGAGGGTGAGGATTGGGGTTAGGGTGAGTGTTAGGGTGAGTGTGAGGGTTAGAGTGAAGGTTAAGGTTAGGGTGAGGGTGATGGTGAGTCTGAGGGAATGCTCGGGGGCTGTAGCCACAACAAACCCATTATACAGATGGGGAGACACAAACTCCAATGTGTTTCCATGGAGACTATGTCTATGTCGTCTCCTCCTATCTGTATTTTGGAAGTCCTTCAGCAGGGATGACTGACGGAGAACAATTTGCAATCGTGTTGATACATGAGAGAAATGGGCAGCTGAGTCAGACAGAGCCCTGACCTGATATGACCATAAAAAGGACCTCTCTGATGGCTTCCGCCCCAAATCCATTCTCCCGCTCCTCCAAGGTTATCACAACTAACCAGTATCGTGGAGAAATTACAGGATTATGTTATAATACTGTTATTGCATCGAATGGCAGTTTTATGCAACAGATTAGTTCTTAGAACTCGTTTGTGTATGTGTGAACTGAGAGGAGCTTCTGAGATTTAACTCTAGCAACTGATTGATGATGGTCTTGTCCTCTCTCGGAGCCCACATTCCATAGAATGAGTTGGTCTTTGTGTAGAGGGAGGTGCCAGGGTGGAGATGGCTCGGGTATGGATAATGATGAGGGGACTTTGTTTTGGGGGCCAGACCCTGATTTCCACACAATGAGAACAGTCTTTACAGCAGATACTCTCTGCAGTGAATCATTCATTTCTTTCATACGAATCCTAACCTTGTGACCCATTCCACACATCTGTTGTTTGTCATGTAGACTAAGGGGGTGTATCTTTGCTATAAAATGTGTTTGTATTCTTTGTCTCAGGGCTCTCAACTAATCATCTAAGCGTGGTTTGTCCATCAGCCATCTTTATTGCAGAAGCACTCACATAATTCACTTGTTTTTGTGGTGTGACATGCTTTCCATATTAACACGTTTTGAGTAAAATAATATCCTGATTGGTGATTGACCTTGTCTCTCCTCATTATTTATAAAAATGTCCAAGACACCAGCCTTATCGAAAATAGGCCCCTTGTCAATGCCTGTTTAGAGGCAGCCTTCTCTAAGGTGTAAAGACTTCAGGAACAAAGCAAAATGCCATAACCAGAGAATAATAAAATAATGTGACACGAGTTGTATTTCTCATTATACAAAAAAATACTTAGTCGTAGAATGGAATGTAATTTTCAGCAAGTTGTTTGTTGTTGAGATGTCAAAACACTCTGGGAGAGCATTGGGAGCTGGAAACATTGTCTGCAAAGTTACAAACAGAAACGGCAAATGCTTAAAAAGTAAAAAAGACTTAAAAATAACATTGTCAGGAAACATCAGCATCAACCTGACAACCTAGCGACCTTAAAGTAAACTGTACATTGCAGAGAGGCCTTTGGGGGGAAAACAGACACAGAAAAGCAAGAAATACTAGTTTGAATACATTGACTTCTCTGATGCTGAAGGAAAATACTTTGAGGACAGCACTGGCTGCAGTGTCATTAACAGAGGGAAACAGATGGATCCTGAGCACATGTTACGCCCCTGGACTGATCAGGTGCAGTGTCCAATGCTTCAGAATGATCAAGGTGACTCTTTACATTAGCTATCCTGGCACGGTCATCACACAGTCGATATTAGGACCCTTGGGCAATACATTATTTATGAAGCAAAGAATGCTGAATTCACTCTTTCCATTGCAACATCATCAAATACAGTGACGCTATAGGGAGGTTTGATATACCATTCAGTGACGCTATAGGGAGGTTTGATATATCATTCAGTGACGCTATAGGGAGGTTTGATATAGCTGTGGACCAAAAGTGTTCCAGAAATCAGGCACTCTTTCTCTTATCCTGAGTGTGTCCCCTAAGCCTCCATGTCCTGCGTGCAAACAGAACACAGAACACATTGGTCAGCAGGAAATAGATGGATGAGGGTAAAACTTTTGGCTGACCTCAAGTGGCATTGTTTCCTTCTATCATCGTTTTCCGAACCCTGGAAAATCACCATCGCCACTAAATCTCACAACACTACAGCACTTTCTCC
This sequence comes from Salvelinus alpinus, assembly GCF_045679555.1. Lineage (NCBI taxonomy): Eukaryota > Metazoa > Chordata > Actinopteri > Salmoniformes > Salmonidae > Salvelinus > Salvelinus alpinus. The sequence goes on along the minus strand of NC_092098.1, from coordinate 46,635,721 downwards.
CTAATTGCTCTGTAAATACTTGTCTCCATATTGATATCCATCCTCTAACAGGGTAAATGGGCTATTGTTAATGTACTACCAGGCATCCACATTGTCATAGCTATTTATACTGTAAACGGCACAACTCCTATCTCGACCTGCTCAGTATTCTGACTAGCACCTCTCTCAACCTGTTGTATTGGTGGTGGTGGCTCTCCATCTGGCCCAAGCTGTTGATCTGTGTGTCCTGTGGTGAGCCTACTGTTCACTGTCTGCAGTTTGCAAGACTACATCCCCATATTGACCTCAGCAGTCTCTCACGGCAAGGGATGTACTGCACTCTGCTGGCTTCTTCCTTCTTCATTTAACCAATCCAAGAGGCCTAGAGAGGCCATATCTCTGCTCTGCAGCAGTTAGTGCTGGGAGCCCCATCGGACTCTTCCCCCTGGCTGGCCCACTGGTGGCCTTTATTTTATATGGAACCCAGGGCTCCTCTGGCTTTATGTGCTCACCAACAGTAAAAATCACCATTACAGTGTGCCATGGAGGCTGACACAGTGATATTTTGAACAGTCGAAAAGATCGCTGTTAGCCTCACTGTTAGCCTCACTGTTAGCCTCACTGTTAGCCTCACTGTTAGCCTCACTGTTAGCCTCACTGTTAGCCTCCTTTTTTCTTGGCGTCTTCACATGTTGAGAGGATGTTACTGTGCATGATCTCTTTTCAGCTTTTTTCTGTCCAGATGGAGAAAAAAAAAAAAACAGGTTCTGTGCTTCACAGCATCTCCATGTCAATGGAAACCGGCCGATTCTTACTTCATCCTATGTTGTGTGAAATCACTGTAAGACTGTAGGCGTAAGACTGTAGGCGTAAGCCAGATTCAGCTTCTGAATGGGGGAAATCTAGACCCGGGTAACGCTTGCATAAATTGAAGTTTTATTCACTTTTCTCTCTACACGTATTCTAACCTTGAATTTACACATGGGGAAAGTCAGTTTTTCAAGGTAAACGTTTGAGGTGGAGACCAGAGAAATGGAGGTGTGTCTACAGATACACCATATTCTGACCTTGATTTAATTTCCTAATAATTCACCACTTTTAAACACGAGGAAACTATGAATAAGGTTGAGCCCCTGACGGTTCTGAGTGGACTGCACTGTAAATTAGAAATTGAGAGCTATCGATAAGAGCTAGTTAAATGAGTAATCCATCTGTTTGGAGGAGGAGAATGGGATTGTAAATACAAATAGCAATTATTTAAGATAGGTATTCATATTGAAGCAAACTGAAAATCATAACAACGTGACATGTATTGCAGCCCCTTTTCCACAGTGAAGTAGGCTATAAATAGCTGTGCTGTTATTCAGAATTTTCTGTGTATATTCTCATGATTGGCGGGACGAGACCCAAGCTATAGGCTTCTGTAGTGCTGAACATACTGAGTTGATTTATGCGCCCAGGCTTTTCTCAAATGTTTCTTACAAATTTGTATCATGTTAAACATTAGCCACTTTCGGGTTGCCACCATCAGTAATACCCATTGATTTATAACTGTCACTTTAGCGTTAGTTTTCTTCAACTAAATTCCATTCCAATCTGTTCACCTTTCTTTCCTCTGTCAAGTCAATGTAAGTAGTTCCTGAGGGTCGCTAGCATTAGTGGATCATATTTGGTTAACGTTGTGAAATCATTTAGGACATGTAGCCTATTTGAATCAGTTATGGAACTGATTATGGAACCACACTGAGTAGTTTAACCCTGAAGCATGGCTACTGTCATTAGGCTACAATTCCATGATTAGTGAGGAATATAGGGTGTTTGTAGGACTACTGCTCAAGCCCTATTATAGTCAAGTGTGATCAAACACACATCATTTAGTCGGTATAAAATAAATAGAGCCCGCACACTTATGAGCTCCACCACATACCTTTATTAATAAGCAAACAATGATTCCATCCTACAAGGACCTTCGTCGGGTAATTTCACAGGAAGTGTACCACACCCATATTAATAGACATAAGACAAGTACCAATAAGGGCAGTCTATACATAGTTAAGTTGAAAGGGGCAGCACAAAAATAATAATATACACTTCTCGAATATTATAACTGTATAGCCATTCATATCAGGTAGACAAAGCGTATGCTCAAATACTCAACACTGGTTGTCATAATAATAAATTAATCAGATGGTGTTCACAGGAAATGGCAAATGGGAAAGTCCTCATGAAGTTATATTGGAGACTTGGTTTCCAATCAGAATATACATTAGGATTCTCTTTGCTGTGTCCCCCCTCGCCTCGGGACTTTGACATGCTCGATACCCATGTACTTTAATGAGGCAACATTGTGTCTGGCAGTCATAAAGTGCATAGCGACTGGACTTTTGGGCTCTTGGTTTCTAATGCTACTTCTATGTTCGGATATGTGTATCTTGAGTGCCCGGCGCGTCTTGCCCACATAGGCCAGGGCCTTTCAATAGGTAGACTACGTTCTTTGTAGCGCATGTTGTAATACCTTTAATTCTTAAAGGTTTTCCTGTCATAGGATGTGTGGTATTTGCTCATGGAATTACACTTTGCACAACGTGCGCACCGGTAAAACCCCTATTGTATACTTGTCTCCCCTTCGGATATTTAATCGATTGAACTTGAATATGTACATTTTAAGGATAAATAAAACCACTGTATTTTTTATTCATCAATATATTTTGTATAAAGGCTTTCCAAACCTTTTTTAAATTTAGAAATACTTTCCTAACCCTAAATAATCTACAGAATCAGAGTATTTTTTTTTACATCTCAATTGATGTGGAAAAACAGAGACAAATATGCAACTATTTCGATTTTAGATGTCTTTCTTTCATTGATCCCTAATATTTTGAACCCATTCTCTCGATTTATTCTAGTGAGTCTGTCGACAAAATTCAAAGTAAAAGGTACACAATATTTAAAGGGATGACTTAAGATAAATCTACTGAAAACCCTATTGAAGCAAAACTCCAAGAGAATCTGCGGGAGGGTTTTCAGAGGTCGAATTAAATGTATATAAAAAAAAAAAGGATTCAGTGTGGCAAGGTAGCCAACTCATAGAGCGTTATGCGCTTGCGTAAGGTAAGTCTGAATACCAACTACTGAGAAGTGAGTAGCATGCGGTAGGAAAGGTGTACATTTCCTGAGTCTGAATCAGCCCCAGGGTGCATGGTAGAAAGCACAACGGTGCGCAGTAATGTCCTAATTTCATTCAGTAATGTCCTAATTTCGCACAGTAATGGCCTAATTTTGCGCAGTAATGTCCTAATTTCGCGCAGTAGTGTCATCATTTCGCGCAGTAGTGTCATCATTTCACACAGTAGTGTCCTAATTTCGCGAAGTAATGTCCTGATTTCGCGCAGCAATGTCCTAATTTCACACAGTAGTGTCCTAATTTCGCGCAGTAGCGTCCTAATTTTACACAGTAGTGTCCTAATTTCACACAGTAGTGTCCTAATTTTGGGCAGTAATGTCCTAATTTCGCGCAGTAATGTCCTAATTTCGCGCAGTAGTGTCCTAATTTTGCGCAGTAGTGTCCTAATTTCACACAGTAGTGTCCTAATTTCACACAGTAGTGTCCTAATTTCGCGAAGTAATGTCCTGATTTCGCGCAGCAATGTCCTAATTTCACACAGTAGTGTCCTAATTTCGCGCAGTAGCGTCCTAATTTTACACAGTAGTGTCCTAATTTCACACAGTAGTGTCCTAATTTTGGGCAGTAATGTCCTAATTTCGCGCAGTAGTGTCCTAATTTTGCGCAGTAGTGTCCTAATTTCACACAGTAGTGTCCTAATTTCACACAGTAGTGTCCTAATTTCACACAGTAGTGTCCTAATTTCACACAGTAATGTCCCAATTTCACAATGTCATCATTTCACGCAGTAGTGTCCGAAATGTACACAGTAACGTCCTAATATCACATGGTAATATCACACAGTAATGTCCTAATTTCACACAGTAATGTCCTAATTTCACACAGTAATTTCCTAATTTCACACAGTAATGTCCTAATTTCAGAGACAAAATCATGCCCGAAGGTTATTTACTTCTGCATGAAACTGCTTGTGGCTGGAGATGAAAAAATACTAACATACTAACAACATACACAGCAAAGCAAACAATTGTATTATACCAGCCATTTGCAAATAAACTGTAAAACTTTCCTCTTTTGAAAATCTGTAAATATTAGGAATACCTTCCTAATATTGAGTTGCACTCCCTTTTGCACTCAGGACAGCCTCAATTCATCAGGGCATGAACTACAAGGTGTCAACAGCATTCCACAGGGATACTGGCCCATTTTGACTCCAATGCTTTCCACAGTTGTGTCAAGTTGGCTGAATGTCCTTCGGGTGGTGGACCATTCTTGATACACATGTGAAACTGTTGAGCTTGAAGAACCCAGCAGCGTTGCAGTTCTTGACACAAAATGGTGCGCCTGGCACATACTACCATACCCCGTTCAAAGGTACTTAAATCTTTTGTCTTGCCCATTCACCCTCCATGTCTCAAATGTCTCAAGGCTTAAAAATCCTTCTTTAACTTGTCTCCTCCCCTTCATCTACGCTGATTGAAGTGGATTAAACATCAATAAGGAATCATAGCTTTCACCTGGATTCACCTATGTCATGGAAAGGCGGCAGGTAGCCAAGTGGTTAGAGTGTTGGGCCAGTAACCAAAAGGTTGCTAGATCGAATCCACGTGCTGACAAGGTACAAATCTGTCGTTCTGCCCCTGAACAAGGCAGTTAACCCACTAGGCAGTCATTGTAAATAAGAATTTGTTCTTAAACTGACTTGCCTAGTTAAAAAAAGGTTAAATTAAAAAGAGCAAGTGTTCTGAATATTTGTACACTCAGTATATATGTGTTAGTGTTTACATCTGAATGCACTGAAAACATTTCCCAACAGGCTCAGTTTGTCTCGTGATATGACAGCCCCTGTAGTACTGCCACTGCCTTAGGGTAGTAGAGAGGAGAGCAGCAAATCAGGCCTGTTCCAAGAAGACATGATGTGATGTGTTCTGCATCTCCACGCAGCATGAGGCCTTCCCTAGTGTGTGGGAAAATAAACAACGGGCAAACGGTTTCACGAGGCCATTAATCTCACCCCTAATTGACGATAGAACGATGTGCAGCTTTCTTTGTTATGACAGGTGAAATCAGGCTCCTGGTGCTCCACATCACTGAGCCCTTCAGGGTGGTGTGGGTGTTCCATGTACAGTACATGAATTTATCCCAGGCAGATTATTTTGGGGAATATTTGTTCACTGGGTGTTCTAATTGCTTCGGCTCCACTGCACAGTAGATACTTAGGGTTCTATTTTAACAAACCTAATGCAATGGTCAATCTAAGCACAGGCGGTAGTGCTATGTGTTATAAGGTCTATTACAATTATCGGCACTCTTGCTGGCATTGGTGGGAAATGGCTGGGTTTTGCTGAATAAACAAGCTGTGGGTGTGTCGAGACTTGGCCCCTCACTGGCCAATCAGAATTGGCTCCATAGCGAAATGTATGTGGTTGCTTAAAGTTGTGTATTTATGATCTTCTATGTATTTCCTTGGAATCAACTCCAATTCCAATGTTAGTCCGTTATAGTTTGTTAAAGGGTTTACAGAAACAAAAACATTTAATGTAGACCTATCTTTGCTAAATACATGAACTTGAACCCATTTGCTTTCAACATTGTTCTACGTAATTGCATGGCTTCAATAGCATTCACACTGATTTAGGGGCTAGGCCTACTGTAAATTGCAATATGGCTGAGCAAGGGCATGCCAAACATGGTCAATAAGCAAGATTAAAATCATTATTGATAAGTCCTAAAATAATGTGGACCTGCTCACTGTTTTACTCCTTTCAAACGTTATATTTTAATTAAGCTTTGGTGATTAAGATATATTTCCAAGCAGTCTCAAAAGCGAAACCCTTTATCGACAGTCATGAGAACTACGCGATTGCATTTGGCAGGACAAAACAAGCTGTTATTGAGAGGAGGGGAAGCTATGCTTGGTTTTTAACCAAATAAAACAAAATTGAAAAAAAATCAGAACTACTGCGAAAACCAGCTTTTTGTTGGTCTTAAATGCCCCTACCAGCGCAGCCTGAAATTAGCACTTTGGATCATGTTTTTAAGGACATGTCTAAAATATTTCCAACCCCTCCCATATGAGTGCAAGCATGCTGCTAAATTGCCGAACCTGGCGTTAGGGCTGGAATATGCCAGTTCGACAGTTTTTACATCACGAAATTGCAAACTAACGTGAGTTTGACATTAGCGCCACCTTAACACAAGACGAAAAGAGCCCTTAGAGAACCATTATGTGTCAGCAATAACACTTCTCCAGGTTTGTTTACTGTGGTGACGATTGGCTTGTATTTGTTTTTATCGGATAAGAATTATTTTATTGCAACAAAAGAAATATCTATTTTGGTATTTTGATTCTGTAGTAGTTGTGAGGGGGGGAACTCTGATGCTCTGTTTAACACATGCAGTCCTAAATGTGTGCAAAACTTCTACTGTAAACCTGCAGTCCTAAATGTGTGCAAAACTTCTACTGTAAACCTGCAGTCCTAAATGTGTGCAAAACTTCTACTGTAAACCTGCAGTCCTAAATGTGTGCAAAACTTCTACTGTAAACCTGCAGTCCTAAATGTGTGCAAAACTCCCACTGTAAACCTGCAGTCCTAAATGTGTGCCAAACTTCTACTGTAAACCGGCAGTCCTAAATGTGTGCAAAACTCCTACTGTAAACCTGCAGTCCTAAATGTGTGCAAAACTCCTACTGTAAACCTGCAGTCCTAAATGTGTGCAAAACTTATACTGTAAACCGGCAGTCCTAAATGTGTGCCAAACTTCTACTGTAAACCTGCAGTCCTAAATGTGTGCCAAACTTCTACTGTAAACCTGCAGTCCTAAATGTGTACAAAACTTATACTGTAAACCGGCAGTCCTAAATGTGTACAAAACTTATACTGTAAACCGGCAGTCCTAAATGTGTACAAAACTTCTACTGTAAACCTGCAGTCCTAAATGTGTGCAAAACTCCTACTGTAAACCTGCAGTCCTAAATGTGTGCAAAACTTCTACTGTAAACCGGCAGTCCTAAATGTGTGCCAAACTTCTACTGTAAACCTGCAGTCCTAAATGTGTACAAAACTTATACTGTAAACCGGCAGTCCTAAATGTGTACAAAACTTATACTGTAAACCGGCAGTCCTAAATGTGTACACAACTTCTACTGTAAACTTGCTTTGGCACAGGTGTTGTATTGTCTTTATTTTTTGAAAGGGTAATTTCTCACAGGCAGAAGTCTTTTTTGTGACTGAATTCAAGCTAATTGAATCCTGTCTGAGCCAAAATCCCTTTAAAAGCAGGGTAGTTTAAAAAAAAAAGTCCTCATCAAAGATTATTCTGTCTAGGGAACACTTGATGTCAATCTAAGGGGATACAAGTTATATTGAAAGCAGGCCCGCTGGGTTGAAACTGATTGGATGAACATTGTTTCCACGTAATTTCAACCCCCAAAAATCTCTGTGATGATGTTGAATCAATGTGGAAAACTGATTGGATTTGAAAAAAGTAATCAACGTCAGGGGATTTCGTCTTTTTTTCACCCAACTTTTAACCTAAATCCAATGGCATTGTGAATGTTTTTGTTGATTTCACATTGAATTCATGTTAACTAAACCAAATGTAAATCAAAACTAGATGTTGAACTGATGTCTGTGCCCAGTGGGGGTGCTTCTACACAGGTGTGGTCTCAAGTTAATTAAGCAATTAACGTCCCATTATGCTTAGGGTCATGTATAAAAATACACAGTTGCCCATTATTTTGGCTACCATGGTTTGAAGAAGATGTAACTGTTACTTTGAAAGAGGGGTCTCAAAGGAGCATAGGGCATTTAAAGGGTGTGTGTGTGTGTGTGTGTGTGTGTGTCCGGGGTGGGCCTGGTTGCTCAACGCACTATTAAGGCACTATGTTAGTGTTTTCTATATTTTGGCAGTAACCTGTAGTACGGTGTCATCATCAGATACTATGTTTAGCATTAATCTTAATTTGGCAAATCCATTTCCCAGAATTAGTGAAAATATAATATTCCCACTGGGGGAGGGTGTGGTGTGTTCTGCAAGGATTTCCACAATTTGACAGATATGATAGACAGATACCATTTTAAAAGTCTAACCAAATCTACGGGAGCATTAGAATATACAGTTTGAATGTGAATGACCTCTACCACATAGATCCTCTACCACATCCATCCTCTACCACATCCATCCATCCACATTTGCAGGTCTACCATCATAAAAAACAGCCTGTTCAAGAAGACTGACTTTCTGAACTTTCTTCTCACATCAGGCTGATTTCACGAGGCTGTCATTAAATAGCATATTGTCTTTGGTAGAGGAGCATATCATCCCAGATGTGACCCACCATTCCATACGTGTCCTCCCCTAGCCTCCATTCTGGTTCATAGGGGCCATACATGTAGTGAACCAGAAGGGGCTGAAGCTGCCTGGTGGGAATGCACCCTGGGATGTGAGACACATCATGTGGTCGTTCCTTTATCTCAACAGGACAAAACCATTAAAAAAATTACCTAGCCAGCCAACCAACCACTCTCTGTGCATCAGATAAGATGATTACCACCACCAGATGGATGAAGGTGCTCATTGCTAATGCAGTCACTCTCAGCTATTGCTGCTAGATTCTACTACTGCAGCAGGGAGAGGGATGAGAGAGAGGCAGGCTCAGGGGACTGACTGACTGAATGGGTCTAAGCCATTGTTGATGTGTACTACCTCATTGGGTGATTATGTAACCTCCAGGTTACTGTGTGTATTTAGACCGTGTTTGTGAAGGGGCAATTATGACCATGTCTATGATACAGTATATTCTATTTTACCTTCATTTAACTAGTCAAGTCAGTTAAGAACAAATTCTTATTTATAATGACAGCCTAGGAACAGTGGGTTAACTGCCTTGTTCAGTGGTAGAACGACAGATGTTTACCTTGTCAGCTCGAGGATTCAATCTAGCAACCTTTTGGTTACTGACCCAACGCTCTAACCACAAGGCTACCTGCCATGCCCAGAACGATAAAAGACTTTTAGGTTTTGGTGTTAAACATTTACACAGTGAAAAGCTCAGTCTGCAATATTACAGCTTATCCCTTTTTCTGCTAATCTTGTCAATTATTAATCAACTCATTATTATTATTATCATCATTAGTCTGAAAGGCTGATATCCAATGCCTTTAGTGGGAGTCTTTCAGGGTCAATGAAAAGTGAGTAAATTGGCCAGCGTTCTGGCAAACATCACTGCATGTGATTGGCCTATATTCTGGACACCAGATGGAAAAAGTCTGCAACCTAGTGGCACCTTTTCAGCTCATTACTATTCCATAGGTCAGGGGTCGGCAACAGGCGGCCTTGGAGCCAAAACCGGTCCGCAAGTGATTTTTTTTGTTTGTTCCCCCCACAGTTTTTAGAAAAACAATATAGATAAAAATGTAGATGTTAGATTTTGGTCAAAAAAAGACTGTAAAATCACCATGAATTCAGCAAAAAATAATAATAATTTGGAAATCTGTTCCCAAGTATTCCCACCAATAAAAATATAGACATACAGTGGGGCAAAAAAGTATTTAGTCAGCCACCAATTGCGCAAGTTCTCCCACTTAAAAAGACGAGAGAGGCCTGTAATTTTCATCATAGGTACACTTCAACTATGACAGACAAAATGAGAAAAAAAAATCCAGAAAATCACATTGTAGGATTTTTTATGAATTTGTTTGCAAATTATGGTGGAAAATAAGTATTTGGTCACCTACAAACAAGCAAGATTTCTGGCTCTCACAGACCTGTAACTTCTTCTTTAAGAGGCTCCTCTGTCCAAGACCAAAGAGCTGTCAAAGGACACCAGAAACAAAATTGTAGACCTGCACCAGGCTGGGAAGACTGAATCTGCAATAGGTAAGCAGCTTGGTTTGAAGAAATCAACTGTGGGAGCAATTATTAGGAAATGGAAGACATACAAGACCACTGATAATCTCCCTCGATCTGGGGCTCCACGCAAGATCTCACCCCGTGGGGTCAAAATGATCACAAGAACGGTGAGCAAAAATCCCAGAACCACACGGGGGGACCTAGTGAATGACCTGCAGAGAGCTGGGACCAAAGTAACGAAGCCTACCATCAACAAGGGCATTGAAGATGAAACGTGGCTGGGTCTTTCAGCATGACAATGATCCCAAACACACCGCCCGGGCAACGAAGGAGTGGCTTCGTAAGAAGCATTTCAAGGTCCTGGAGTGGCCTAGCCAGTCTCCAGATCTCAACCCCATAGAAAATCTTTGGAGGGAGTTGAAAGTCCGTGTTGCCCAGCAACAGCCCCAAAACATCACTGCTCTAGAGGAGATCTGCATGGAGGAATGGGCCAAAATACCAGCAACAGTGTGTGAAAACCTTGTGAAGACTTACAGAAAACGTTTGACCTCTGTCATTGCCAACAAAGGGTATATAACAAAGTATTGAGATAAACTTTTGTTATTGACCAAATACTTATTATCCACCATAATTTGCAAATAAATTCATAAAAAATCCTACAATGTGATTTTCTGGATTTTTTTTCTTCTCATTTTGTCTGTCATAGTTGAAGTGTACCTATGATGAAAATTACAGGCCTCTCTCATCTTTTTAAGTGGGAGAACTTGCACAATTGGTGGCTGACTAAATACTTTTTTGCCCCACTGTATGTGATCATGTCTCAATGTCATCAATGCTTCATTGACCACAATGTGTACAAATGATTATAATTATGTTCCGCCCCCCAACCCCTACCATCTGCTCCGACAAAAATCGACCAGTAGCTGAATCTAGTTGCTTACTACCCCTGCTATAGGCAGTATTTATTTTAAAGGCCCAGTGCAGTCCAAAACATTTTTTCGGTGTTTTATTTATATCTCCACACTATGAGGTTGGAATAATACTGTGAAATTGTGAAAATTATGATAATGTCCTTTTAGTGTTTAGTTTAGTTTATTAGGATCGCTATTAGCTACTGTATATGCAACAGCTACTCTTCCTGGGGTCCACATTAAACGTAGAAATACATGACAAAGTAGAGAACAGTTTTAACTCAAGAACAACATAAGATATTACATAAAATAAAAATAAGAGTTATACATTGGAAAGACAAAGAGACAAAAAAGTATTGTATTTACACGCTATTCATATATTCATATATATTCATATTCATATTATATATATTATTATATACAGTACGGTTAAATGAGATCTTTAGAGAGAGGAAAGGCACTGTGATAAAGCTGTTTGAAAAGACTAAACTTTCAGCTTGTTTTGGTGGGAGGGAGTTTATGCCCATCCATCGTAACATCACCATTGGGTAAATTAGTTAATTGACCAATTACAATGAGAGTTCCAAAACTCTGCCAAAACCAGCTAATTTTCTGTTTTTCCTTCTCCACTCAAACCACTCACAGACAGTCCAAGCTAAATACTTGCTTGAGAAATTGCTCTTTTCTAAGAAGCAATTTTTATTTATTTTTGACCATTTTAATTGAAAACATTCACAGTAAAGTACTTAATTGTTACCTAGAAATGATTTCATATTGAGATAAGAACAGCTGCATTGGACCTTTAAGCAAAGTAAAAGTGCTCCATTTGTCATAATGTCATCCTGGCCACTTGAAGTATGACCCCTCATTATATTGGCAAAGTCCTTGGCAAGATTGGTTGAAAGAGAGAAAAAGTCGACCTACTATAAACAGAGAGAAAAAAGACAGGAACAAGTCAAGGAATTCAGTCATTTGTTTGAACGTGTCAATGTCGGCTTGATGCACAGTGCATTGATTAAGTCCGAGAAAAACAATAGCACGCTCAGTCAAAATCAAACTAAAGAAATAAAACAAATGTGTTATTTCATTATTCCACCGTTGTGTTTTAAGGAAGATTAATCTGAAAATCTCGATCGGGGCCACAAAGATAACCACAGCATCTCATCAACCATGTCTTCCAATATTCCCATTTCCATATTGCATTTTGGATTTTCTTTGGGAGTCCTAGGCCCACCTTGCAGGTGCAACCTAAGACCTGGTCTCCTGTCCCCAAGGCATGCCGTGGGCAAGATTTATTAGCAGTGTAGGGTACAGCGATGATGAACGAGCTAAATTTACTCTGCCACACACAGAAAGAAGCCCCAGAGCAATGCAATGAAAATGACATCCTGAAAATATGGTTAAAAATACTGTAGGTCTGTTTTGGACACAAGGCATTATGCAGCGTTAATCACAGGATTTTTTTCCTGGAGATCTTGTATGGACTGAGTCTACTAAACGTGTATTGGGTGTTCTCAGTCATATAGCTCTGGGTTGTGGTTCTCACAAGCAAATATAAACATGTCAATGGGGAAGTCAAGATAGCTTACAATTAGTTGTTGCCTATTTTTACTTTGATGCGATAAGAGGTTTATGCTATTGCGCAATCCCTCTGGTGTTGATTTTGGGCACAAACTGCACAAGAGCATCCATCAATGAGAGTCAGAAGAGCCTTGTCACCAAAATTATAGAACCTTGTAAAATTCTAATTCTATGACAGGACCTTCTAAACAAACAAACCTCTCGGAGTGTCACGACATGTTTGACAACTCGTCTACAGTACATCTTTTGTCCACCTAGTCAGAGAAGAAGAAAAAACATATCGGAGGAAAATCCTGTTACCAATGCTACATACATAGCTTCATCCATTCATTTTTTCAAAATGAGGGAACTTTGGCCTGAGACCACAAAATGGTAAAACAATTATCACCTTGTCCTTAACCTCTGTAGGTCTAAGCTGTTTTTCCATGATATCTATTAACCTAACATATGAGTAAACATTGGCCTATAAAGCTAAGTTCCACATTTCTGCCATTGATGGGTTGAGTACCTCCAATTCTGATGGTTTCTTTTACTACATCAGTGAGAACTGAGCCTCGGTCTTCAGCTACTGTGGAGTTTGGATGGAGTGTGGATGCTGCTCCGTCATTAAAATCAAATCAAATAAAGATGTATTTGTCACATGCGCCGAATACAACAGGTGTAGACCTTACCGTGAAATTCTTACTTACAAGCCCTTAACCAACAATTCAGTTTTAATAAAAATAAGTGTTAAGTAAAAAATAATTAAAGAGCAGCAGTAAAATTACAGTAGCAAGGCTATATACAGGGGCTATCGGTACAGAGTCAATGTGCGGGGCCTCAGGTCAGTCGAGGTAATTGAGGTAATATGTACATGTAGGTAGAGTTAAAGTGACGACAGTATGCATACATAATAAACAGAGAGTAGTAGCAGCGTAAAAGTGGGAGACAATGCAAATAGTCCAGGTAGCCATTTGATTAGATGTTCAGGAGTCTTACGGCTTGGGGATAGAAGCTGTTAAGAAGCCTTTTGGACCTAGACTTGGCGCAACGGTACAATGTGGTAGCAGAGAGAAAAGTCTATGACTAGGGTGGGTGGCTGGGATCTTTGACAATTTGTAGGGCCTTCCTCTGACACTGCCTGGTAAAGAGGTCCTGGATGGCAGGAAGCTTGGCCCCAGTGATGTACTGGGTCGTACACATAGCCTCTGTAGTGCCTTGCGGTCGGAGGCCGAGCAGTTGCCATACCAGGCAGTGATGCAACCCGTCAGGATGCTCTCGATGGTGCAGCTGTATAACTTTTTGAGGATCTGAGGACCCATGCCAAATCTTTTCAGTCTCCTGAGAGGGAATAGGCTTTGCCGTGCCCTCTTCACGACTGTCTTGGTGTGTTTGGACCATGTTAGTTTGTTGGTGATGTGGACACCAAGGAACCTGAAGCTCTCAACCTGCTCCCCTGCAGCCCCGTCGATGAGAATGGGGGCGTGCTCGGTCCTCTTTTTCCTGTAGTCCACAATCATCTCCTTTGTCTTGATCATATTGAGGGAGAGGTTGTTATCCTGGCACCACACAGCCAGGTCTCTGATGACCTCCCTATAGGCTGTCTCATCGTTGTCGGTCATCAGGCCTACCACTGTTGTGTCATCGGCAAACATAATGATGGCGTTGGAGTCATGCCTGGCCATGCAGTCATGAGTGAACAGGGAGTACAGGAGAGGACTGAGCACACACCCCTGAGGGGCCCCTGTGTTGAGGATCAGCGTGGCGGATGTGTTGTTACCTACCCTTACCACCAGTTGCAGAGGGAGGTGTTTAGTCCCTGGGTCGTAAGCTTAGTGATGAGCTTTGAGGGCACTATGGTGTTGAACGCTGAGCTGTAGTCAATGAATAGCATTCTCACATAGGTGTTCCTTTAGTCCAGGCGGGAAAGGGCAGTGTGGAGTGCAATAGAGATTGCATCATCTGTGGATCTGTTGTGGCGGTATGCAAATTGGAGTGGGTCTAGGGTTTCTGGGATAATGGTGGTGATGTGTGCCATGACCAGCCTTTCAAAGCACTTCATGGCTACAAATGTGAGTGCTACGGGTCGGTAGTCATTTAGGCAGGTTACCTTAGTGTTCTTGGGCACAGTGACTATGGTGGTCTGCTTGAAACATGTTGGTATTACAGACAGCTTAAAATGTCAGTGAAGACACTTGCCAGTTGATCAGCGCATGCTTGGCATACATATCCTGGTAATCTGTCTGGCCCTGCGGCCTTGTGAATGTTGACCTGTTTCAAGGTCTTACTCACGTCGCCTACGGAGAGCGTGATCACAAAGTCGTACGGAACAACTGATGCTCTCATGCATGCTTCAGTGTTGCTTCCCTTTGTAGTCTGTAATAGTTTGCAAGCCCTGCCACATCCAACGAGTGTCAGAGCCCGTGTAGTATGAATCTTAGTCCTGTATTAACCCCTTGCTGGTTTGATGGTTCGTCGGAGGGCGTAGCGGGATTTCATATAAGCTTCCGGGTTAGAGTCCCGCTCCTTGAAAGCAGCAGATCTACCTTTTAGCTCAGTGCGGATGTTGCCTGTAATCCATGGCTTCTGGTTGGGGTATGTACGTACAGTGACTGTGGGGACTACGTCATCAGTGCACTAATTGAGGAAGCCAGTGACTGATGTGGTGTACTTCTCAATGCTATCGGAAGAATCCCGGGACATATTCCAGTCTGTGCTAGCAAAACAGTCCTGTAGCTTAGCATCTGCATCATCTGACCACTTCTTTATTGACTGAGTCACTGGTGCTTCCTGCTTTAGTTTTTGCTTGTAAGCAGGAATCAAGAGGATAGAATTATGGTCAGATTTGCCAAATGGAGGGCGAGAGAGAGCTTTGTATGTATCTCTGTGTGTGGAGTAAAGGTGGTCCAAAGTTTTTTTTCTTCTGGTTGCACATTTAACATGCTGGTAGAAATTTTGTAAAACGGATTTAAGTTTCCCTTCATTAAAGTCCCCGGCCACTAGGAGTGTCGCCTCTGGATGTGTGTTTTCCTGTTTGCTTATGGCCGCATACAGCTTTTTTAGTCCGTTCTTAGCGCCAGAATCGGTTTGTGGTGGTAAATAGACAGCTACGAAGGATATAGATGAAAACTGTCTTTGGTAAATAGTGTGTTCTACAGCTTCTCATGAGATACTCAAACTTCCTTACTATTAGATTTTGTGCACCAGCTGTAGTTTATAATTATAAACTGGGTGGTTCGAGCCCTGAATGCTGATTGGTTGAAAGCCGTGGTATATCAGACCGTATACCATGGGTATGGCAAAACATGTATTTTTATTGTTCTAATTACGTTGGTAACCAGTTTATTATAGCAATAAGGCACCTCTGGGGTTGGTGATATATGACCGATATACCACTGCTAAGGGCTGTGTCCTAGCACTCTGCGTTGCGTCGTGCATAAGAACAGCCCTTAACCTTGGTATATTGGCCAAATACCACACCACCTCGGGCCTTATTGCTTAAAGAGAGGAATACCTATGTAAGAATCCTGTTCATCGATTACAACTCAGCATTTAAAACCATAGTACCCTCCAACCTTGTCATTAAGCTCGAGACCCTGGGTCTCGACCCCGCCCTGTGCAACTGGGTCCTGGACTTTCTGACGGGCCGCCCCCAGGTGGTGAGGGTAGGAAACAACATCTCCACCCCGCTGATCATCAACACTGGGGTCCCACAAGGGTGCGTTTTCAGCCCTCTCCTGTACTCCCTGTTCACCCATGACTGCGTGGCCATGCACGCCTCCAACTCAATCATCAAGTTAGCAGACGACACTACAGTGTTAGGCTTGATTACCAACAACGACGAGACGGCCTACAGGGAGGAGGTGAGGACCCTCGGAGTGTGGTGTCAGGAAAATAACCTCACAATCAATGTCAAAAAAACAAAGGAGATGATCGTGGACTTCAGGAAACAGCAGAGGGAGCATCCCCCCATCCACATTGACGGGACAGTAGTGGAGAAGGTGGAAAGTTTTAAGTTCCTCGGCGTACACATCACGGACAAACTGAAATGGTCCACCCACACAGACAGTGTGGTGAAGACTTCAACCTCAGGAGGCTGAAGAAATTTGGCTTGTCACCGAAAACAATCAAACTTTTACAGATGCACAATTGAGAGCATCCTGTCGGGCTATATCACCACCTGGTACGGCAACTGCTCCGCCCACAACCGTAAGGCTCTCCAGAGGGTAGTGGAAGGCCAAAAAGATCATCAAGGACATCAACCACCCGAGCCACTGCCTGTTCACACCGCTATCATCCAGAAGGCGAGGTCAGTACAGGTGCATCAAAGCTGGGACCGAGAGAAAAACAGATTCTAGGCCATCAGACTGTTAAACAGCCATCACTAACATTGAGTGGCTGCTGCCAACATACTGACTCAAATCTCTAGCCACTTTAATAATTCAAAATTGGATGTAATAAATGTATCACTAGCCACTTGAAACAATGACACTTTATATAATGTTTACATACCCTACATTACTCACCTTATATGTATATACTGTGCTCTATACCATCTACTGCATCTTGCCTATGCCACACGGCCATCGCTCATCCATATGTTTATATGTACATATTCTTATTCATTCCTTTACACTTGTGTGTATAAGGTAGTTGTTGTGTAATTGTTAGATTACTTGTTAGATATTACTTCATGGTCGGAACTAGAAGCACAAGCATTTTACTACACTCCCATTAACATCTGCTAACCATGTGTATGTGACCAATACAATTTGATTTGATTTAAATATACACAGACCGCCACCCTTTGTCTTACTGGAGGCGGCTGTTCTATCTTGCTGATGCAGCGTAAAACCCGCCAGCTGTATGTTATCCATGTCGTTGTTCAGCCACAACTCGGTAAAACATAAGATATTACAGTTTTTAATGTCCCGTCCCAACTCATCCCAAACAAACTCAATTGGGTTGAGTTCGGATTACGCTCTTAGCAAATTTTGTTCTATCTAGAACATTAAAGGGTTCTTCGGATGTCCCCATAGGAGAACCCTTTCAAAAACCCTTTTTGGTTCCAGGTAGAACCCTTTTGGGTTGTATGTAGAACCCTTTCTACAGAGGGTTCTCCTATGGGGACAGCTGAAGCACCCTTTTGAAACCCTTTTTTCTAAGTGTGTAGAGCACCACAGTGTTGTCATCATAATACCCATAAAACCTAGCGGTCAAACACGGTGAAAAAACTATTGGAACCATTTCTGTGTTTGACCGCTAGGTTTTATGGATATTATGACTCATAATGTGGTACTCCTAATTTCCTGTAAGCAAGAGGGGAGGACAGTGACATCAGAGGGCACCATCAGACCAACTCCTTGAATGGCCTACTTTAACAGGAAAGTTAAAAAAATGGCTGGAGTCAGTCTTTAAGTATTAAAACATCAAATACATATCTGATTTTAATCTCATTAATTTGCACTTCTCTTTTTCCCTCCCCAATGTAGAATATCTCTTTAATCTTCCAATCTCATGCAGGGAGGCTACGGTAAATTAGCATAAGAAAAGCATTATGGTGCAATGCATCTGACTGCTGATGATGATTAAATGTGTCAATGTTGTAATTGTTTCAGTGCCTATATCAAATAAATTAATAAATAAGCAGAATAAGCAGCAGAAGTAGATGGTTTGTGATAAACACACATTGTTCTGACATGAGCGATAAATAACGCTATAGGTCTTTGGATGACTTCGTCAGTGATTATTGGAATGTTGTCTGAACTGAATATGATCCATTTTGCCTCAAATGTGCCCAAAACATAACAGCAATTTGCTACCATATAGGGTGGCTAGCTGTTGCCTTTAATGTTTGGTGGCCTCCTAGGGGGTGTCATTACACAGAGGAGAGATTGCAATGTGCATTTAAATGTGTGAGGTAGAAGAGTGCTGCATTCTGATTCATACAGTACGCTATGTCCAGCATGCATGCTTATAGCCTTATTCGTAAAGCATAAACAACCAGAAAAAAATTATAGTTTGCTTGCTGAAGAGAGTTCCAACAGCTAATCACCCTTTTCCAATTAGCGTTCAAATGATGCATGTATGAGTTAGTTTCTTTACAGTTCTGCTGTGGAGATAAAACCTAGGTGACTGATTCAGCACCAATAGCACAGCAGCATAGCAATTATTTTAGGCTACGTGGTGTGTTCTTCCCCCTGTTCCCCCTACCCCCTCACACGCTGTGAAGGGAGTAGCATCATGAATCATGAAGAAAGGTGCGAGCCTCCATATTTTGATGACCTGTGGCTCCCCACATACATCACAGTCTGCCAGGTGGGTTCACCAGATATCTAGTCTAGGGGTTTCTGTACATTATTGTTTCTGTGGGGCACTTTTCCCCTACCTCCTTAGGGAGTGGCTCTAAAATAGAATAGATTGGTAGGGGGCTACTGACATGAAGTAGGGACAAATCCATAACATACAGATGTAGGATCTTAATTTGATCACCCTGTTGCAGGATAACTTTTTGTTTGAGGTTTAAAAAGGTTTCTGAAGTTTGTTATTTCCATTGAGAAATTTCAGACTTGATTTGCCCTTACGAAAAATTTATCAACCCCTACACACATTTTCATTAGTTATAATTCACATAATAATTCACATTTACTGTTGCTGCTGGATTCTTTTCCTGCTGTATTAAAACTGGTTAAAATTAAGATCCTACATCTGTACAGTATGGTGTTCTGATCTATGAAGACTGGAGGGAGAAGCAGAGAAATGTTGTTCATCAAACAACTGGAGACCAAGCATACTGGCACAAATGTCCAGACTACTTGCAAACAGAAAATCAATTGTAAGATGACTGTTCAATCAGGTATCCATTGTGCCTAATACTACCTAACAACCACAGCTAGGTGCCCTTGAAAAGATAACATACGACCTAACCTCTCAGGAATATAAGAGTATAACACACACTGTATACATGAGTCAGTTTAGAGGGAGGAGTAATTCCATTTTTGAGGCAATACATACATACATAAACCAATGTACACTATATACCACATACTCAGGTTACTTGTATGGAAGTGCTGTCCTTCAGTTAGAGCAAAAACACCCTACTCTGTGGGTGCAATACATGGGGGTGGTATACTTTATGACAATGTCACTGGTCGTGATTGAATTTAATCATTTATCTTCATGTAAGTGGTCAGCATGGAGTTCCGATTCGTGTGTGGCTTTGGAATATCCTCCAGCAAGAGCTGGCTAGATAGTGTCACTTTCTATAGCCCAATCTCTGCTCTCATGTAATTAGAGGGGACGCTTTTGTAAACATTTCGGGGAACTATGACAGACTGCTGCGAAGTTGCCAGCAGGCGCCACTTTCACAAATAAATATAAGAGTAGAAATACATCTGAGCACAAAGTTAAAAGAACCAAATGAATGAAAGAACAATAACAATGAACTCAATGAGCGTCTACAAACACACAGCCCTCGAGGAAGTAAGTTAGTAAGTAAGAAAGTAAGTACACACAGCCCTCGAGGAAGTAAGTTAGTAAGTAAGAAAGTAAGTACACATAGCCCTCGAGGAAGTAAGTTAGTAAGTAAGAAAGTAAGTACACACAGCCCTCGAGGAAGTAAGTTAGTAAGTAAGAAAGTAAGTACACACAGCCCTCGAGGAAGTAAGTTAGTAAGTAAGAAAGTAAGTACACACAGCCCTCGAGGAAGTAAGTTAGTAAGTAAGAAAGTAAGTACACACAGCCCTCGAGGAAGTAAGTTAGTAAGTAAGAAAGTAAGTACACACAGCCCTCGAGGAAGTAAGTTAGTAAGTAAGAAAGTAAGTACACACAGCCCTCGAGGAAGTAAGTTAGTAAGTAAGAAAGTAAGTACACACAGCCCTCGAGGAAGTAAGTTAGTAAGTAAGAAAGTAAGTACACACAGCCCTCGAGGAAGTAAGTTAGTAAGTAAGAAAGTAAGTACACACAGCCCTTGAGGAAGTAAGTTAGTAAGTAAGAAAGTAAGTACACACAGCCCTCGAGGAAGTAAGTTAGTAAGTAAGAAAGTAAGTACACACAGCCCTCGAGGAAGTAAGTAAGTAAGTAAGTAAGTACACACGGTCCAAAGTGGCCTCATTTAGCATTTAGTATTTATTAGGATCCCCATTAGCTGCTGCCAAGACAGCAGGTACTCTTCCTGGGGTCCAAACAGGGTTAAAACAGTTACATCACATCAAAACACAACAACAGGCTACATCATCAATAACACAATACATCATACAAGACATTATTACATTATTAATGTAATATAAATGTACAATATAAAATCCACAATACCACAACATTAGAAAGTGTGTGTGTAGAGTGAGTGTGTTAGTGTGTGTGGATGTGTATTTGTGTGTGTACGGGTGTCTCTTCACAGTCTGCGATGTACCATGAGGTGTTGTTTTATCTGTTTTATAAATCTGATTGTACGGCTCACCTGAGTTACTTGATGTGGAAGAGAGCTCCATTTAGTCATGGCTCTATGCAGTACTGTGCGTTTCCCAGAGTCTGTTCTGGACTTGGGGACTGTGAAAAGACCCCTGGTGGGGTGTGTATGGGTGTCTGAGCTGTGTGCTAGTCTTTTGAACAGACAGCTCGGTGCTTTCGACATTGTCAATACCTCTCACAGAGACAAATAGTGATGCAGTTAATCTCTCCTCTACTTTGAGCCAGGAGAGATTTACATGCATTATGGATCTCTGTGTACATTTAAGGGCCAGTCGTGCTGCTCTGTTCTGGGCCAACTGTAATTTGCCTATGTCCCTCTTTGTGGAACTAGTCCAAGTGTAATACAACTAAGGCCGATAGGACTTGTTAAGTTGATTGTGATGTCAAGAAAGCAGAGCAGCGCTGTATCACAGACAGACCTCTCTGGCAGGTCGCCTGGCAGTTAAGAGCATTCGTCCAGTAATCGAAAGGTCGCTGGTTCAAATCCACACGCCAACAAGTTGAAATGTGCCCTTGAGAAAGTCAATTAACCCTTATTGCTCTAGGGTCGCCGTCAATAATGGCTGATCCCTGGCTCTGACCCCACTGTCAGGGGAAGTGGGATATGCCAAAAAACACATTTCCAATTCACACGTGAAATACGACAAATATAAGCACCCCACCAATTGTGATTATTATCTTAGCTACCGTTGCATCTATATGTTTTGACCATGTCAGTTTGCAATCTAGGGTTACACCAAGCAGTTTAGCCTCCTCAACTTGTTCAATTGCCACAATATTGTAAAGGGTTTATTTCCAATTCACAGGATTCAATGCTAAACACCACGTCTGATGGACCGAGTGCCACTGGGAGCGTTAACCCAATAGAGCAGCAATGAGCTGGACTGGAGTTAACTCTATTTGAGCACCAGAGGTCCAAACGCAGTAGCTTTTAATTACTCCGTAACAGAGCTCTTAAAAGGCACTGATACATGGCTGGCTGATAACACCTGCCAGGCCAGGCCATATTGTATTTGCCATGCCTGGGAGTGATGGAAATTGCAGTTAATCAAACTGCCACTGTGAAAAAAATCTGTCCCCCCCTCCCCCTCTCTGACTAACAGGAATCAATGTCCTGGCTGGTTATTTGTGGAATCACATCCTGTGCTGCGATGTTTCCGTCCAAGGTCAGCTCACGCTGCACTTTGGGTTCCATTATTTACCCGTGTGATCTGTGATAACCATATTGGGTTGTCGTAGGCTTTGGGGTCTCTTGAGGCAGGGTTTCCCAAACTCGGTCGCGTGGCCCCGCCTGGATGTACATTTAGCTTTTTCTCCTAGTATTACACCGCTGATTCAAATAATTAAAGATTGTTGATGAGTTAGGTGGGGGGGACCCTGTTCTGAAGGACCTATTGCCAGGGTTACTCATTATTCTGCTAAAAAGACTTAGACTTACTGTGTTTAAACCAGGAGAGATTGACATGCATGTTATAGATTTTATCCATTTTAAGGGCCAGCCGTTCTGCTCTACTGTAATTCTCCATAGAAGTTATTCAAATCACTTCTATAGAGGCAGACAGCATGCACTATAGGGGTGCCAAGTGGACGAGTGTGGAGAATGGTACTGCTCGAGGATGCCTTTTAGAGGATTAATAATGCACTTTGGCTGAATTAAATCTCAGTATTATGGGAAGACTCAGGACATGCAGGAACTGAACTAATCATATTCTACTTTTTGGTACAATACCTTTCATTTCGGGGAATAGAACAGCATTTTCAATTCAATGGTTCCAATTGATGTTCTTGCCACTGTTACACAGCCACATAACCTCTCATGTCACACTTGAATAGATCTGACTGTCATTGTGTCTTGTTGGTGCGTGAAGCTTTGTCTTTCATGCAGAGAGAGGATTGTTCCCCACAAACCAAAAAATACTATTCACAGGAAAGTCTGTTTGCTTGGAAAGTTTTAGAAGGTTTGGAGCCAAATGGAATGTGATTTTTAAGGTTAATAATAATCTCAAGCCCTTTGTGCCTATAGCTAACATGCAACAAAAGTTTATAGCTTATGTGTTGAAGACGTGTTGTGTCAGGTTGATGACATGTTATTACAGTCCATTCCCCAAGCTGTTTGAGGGACGTGGTAAATAAACGCACCACCCTGTGTGTACTGAATCACCACATACATCTATTTTACTCACATACAAAACCAACTTTTTTTTACAACAAGTCTTCTCTATAGTGACAAAAGGGATTTTCTCTACACTAAGTATCTACACCCACGCCACTTTCTGTTGCATTAGCCTAACTCACTACGCACTACAGTATGTGTTTGTGTAATCACTTCCACTCTCATCTTGTTATTCAGATGTGTTAGGTTGTATGTTAGGTAAAGCCTACACTCTTAGAAGAAAGCTGCTATCTAGAACCTAAAAGGGTTATTTGGCTGTCCCCATAGGAAAACCCTTTGCAGAAACCCTTTTGGTTCCAGGTAGAACCCTTTTGGTTCCAGGTAGAACCCTTTTCAGTTCCATGTAGAACCCTTGCTACAAAGGGTTTTACATGAAACCTAAAAGGGTTCTACCTAGAACCAAAAAGGGTCATCCAATGGGGACAGGCAAATAACCCTTTAGGAACCCTTTTTTTACTAAGAGTGTAGAGTTAAAATACGATTTTGGTGGTGCGATTTTTTTGTAACTTTACTGTTCTTGTCACAGCTGCAGGGACAAAGGGAGCTAGAGCACAGGTTTCTTTGCCACATATATTTATTTAAAAGATGAGAGGATGCTATATTTTCTCTATGAATTACCAGTTTCCCTCTCTGCCCCAATCTGCAATAACTCTAACCCATGGGAAGACGTGGTTAAAATCCCCATCCAATGAGAGCTGTTTTGGAATGGGAAAGTATAACCTTATTTGCAAAGTGATTTTTAAACCCCCACCAGGGCCATTTAATAAACTATCATGAAAGCTTTATGAAAAATGATATGAATACTATAGATTCCGAGTCCCGACTCTGACCTCGTCTCATCTGCCTGGCAAAAAGTTGTGTCTACCTCGATGTAATGAATTATTTTCAAACTTTCCACCCATAATTCCTCCCTGACTGTAAGGTATTTATTTTGCATTCTGCCATTGCTGGTGGTACAATATGGCCTCCCCAAAAAACACACAGTATATTGTGTGCAGGAAGAATATAATGACAATGTTTTCCATCCATAACAAACATGATTATTCTGAGGGGGCGGATAGGCAATTCAAAGTAGAGAATGTCCACTGCAGATTACAGATCTTCACATTTAGCACTTCTAAATTCAACATTTTGCGCTAAAAATAGACATTATTACATGATTATTATGATCAACATAAATAGCTTAATGAAAGGGCAAAGGGCTGCAAAGGAGGACTATGAAAGAAAAGAAATCAGTGAGCTCTGCTTCATCTCAAATCAGGATGTTCTCCTCTTGACCACCCATACGTATCCATGCGAAACAAAGAAGATGTATATTAAATGGAACATTACGTTATAGAGAGCACCCACTGAGCTGTGCATTATGCATATATGAGACATAAAAGGATCCGACCTCAAAACCTCTGACTCCCTCCCTCCTTCCCCCATCTCCCTCCTCCTATATCTGCCCCATCAGGGACTCGTCACACGCCAGGCTGTTCACTACAGCCCAGCTATCCTGCTGATAGGAAGGGGAATGTCTGGAGGCCAGGAAAGGGTCACGTGCTCTGGGGGAAGATGGAGGAGAGGTCTCCGGACCAGCGAGAGGTCAGACGAGCGGCACGGCCTTGGGCCTGGCAGTGCTCACATTGCGCAGCATCACAGATAGCTATATTTAGGCAGGGGAAATGCCCTCACAGGTCACAGCACTTTAATGTCATTTGTTTGGATTCAGACTGCACAGGAGCAACATCATCTCTCTTTCTCTCATCCTCTCTCTCCCATCCTCTTTCTCTTTCTCTCTCTACAGGTCTATCTGTCCATCTGTTATTCACACTTCCCTCTCTTGTCTCTCTCATCCAAATAAAACGTTTATCATGTTTTGACAACTTTCATTGCTTACATGTTTAACTACCTTGCACTAATGCAAGCATTATCTTGCTAGTAATATGTTGCACACAAATAGACCACAATTAGATTTTTTTGCTATATAGAAATAACAAAACATGCTGAAAATCTGCTGTGTTGTTCAATGTACACGTAGCCAGGTCAAAAATAATGACATACGGTTCACAATTCTCCCACATAGGGAAATAGAGACTGCAAGAAGAGCCCTGTGTCTTCAGGCTATTCGGTGTGGTAGAATGGGAAATGTGGGTACCCGGTGTCCAAGTAGGCTACACGTAGCTGTGTGTGGAAAACATTTCATCACAGGTAAGACATTTAACTTGTTTAGTACAGTCCGTTTGTAACTCCACTCACTACTTGTAGCTTTATAGTCCGTTTGTGTTGTTGTTGGTCTTGGCTAGCTTAATGTTCCGGTCGGTAGCTAGCTAGGACTCACTCACAAGTGGCTGCTAACACCGTCATGAAAAGGGGTGAGGGAAGCGCTACAATATTATGTTTTTCTAAGTAGTGGGAACACTAGGGAACAAGCAATGTTGAAAGTCATCTTTAGACATGTTGTACTTTTCTTAAGTGTAGTTTTGTAATTGACTAAAACAAGCAATTGTGTTTGAAAAAGGTGAAGTTTTTTTTCTGTGAGCCAATGGGGTAACCTAGGTTACCACAGGTTGTTTCCCCTACAGGCGGGCATGGTTGCGATGGTCTATCTAATACCGACTGGGTCTATGTGCTTCCTTAACGAATGCCAAAAACAATTAAAACAGTTTGTGACATCATGTGACAGCCTTGAAGCATTCTATCCGGTACCGCTGGCCTGCTGTGTAACACTCATTACCTGTGGTATATGTTGTCACAACCAATCACAACAGACTGCTACCGTATGCATATATTATACTGTATACTTAATGTGTCTACCAGGTGGTCTATTCCCAAGGTTTAATTAATGGAGGGCATGCAGAAATGAACAAGGGAAAATCCAGATGTTCTTCTATGTACTCTTACTGTTAGTAGAATATAGAAGAACAAAGCTTTCTGCTATTATGATACATTTTTGTTTCATGAAAAATCAACAGCCCTCTCCAGCATTCGGATTACATTTTCTACTTGAGCCACCCAACAAAAATGCTCAAAAATCAATTCCCCAGACTTTTATACTACCGTGTCCAGTATGAGGTCCACTGGCATGTTTACTGGCAACCAGGTGTGATCACAGGACACCAAATAAGTTTTTGAAATGTTGCGACTGTTTTGTATCTAGTCTCCACAGTATCTCTAACAATGCTACTGTTTTCAACCTAACATATCTATCTAGACAAACATCTCATGGATAAATCATGCAATTAACACTTCTTAAAACACAGTGAACACGGTTATTCCTCTGCCCGGAAGATGTTGTCTGCGGGTGTGACAACTGCATCTCTGTATGAAGTATGCTTTAGCTAGTATAGTATGTTGTGTAACATTGACATTGTGGAGGCCTCTTAAAAACAGGGGGAGGACACCATCCATGCCAATGTAAAAAGTGAGGCATTTAAAGCATGGCTGGCTCCAGAGTATCCTCTGTGCTTATGTAACGGAGGCCTGTCACTGTGACTCAGCATCAGCGTTGAAGTGCAGAGCACAGCAACATGGGCCTTGTTAATGTTGACCCAATTTAACAGGCGTGCAGCCAGGCAGGAAGGCACCGCATGTCACTCCCCAACATCAATTCAGCAGCTGATGATTTACTACTGGACCCACCTGATAATTATAGAGAGATGTTTTTAAAACAGGTAACATTGCTGCCTGTCTCGGCAGGTAGGGAGGGACACCTCAGACTATACCATGACTGAGAGTCTCATGATGAGGTTTAGTGACGGTAGAGCCTCTACCATAGAGAGGGTTTGGCTTGGGAAATGTACAGACTAGGTGCCGCTGTACTGGTTTTAGTCCAAGAGTGCATAGTGCTCCTTTTCAGTCTACATTTGATATCTTATTGAGGGAACAGATCCGGGCCATAGTATCCATATAGAGAGAGTGTTACTATCTTCGACCTCACTGGGTTCCATCCCAGACACTGTTGCATGCTGCCATCTGCACTAATATCCTCTAACTGAATGACTCATGTGTGTCTGAAGGGGTTGGGTGCTGTTTGAAATGAAAGAAAATTCAACTTAAAGGCCCAGTGCAGTCAAAAGCGTAATTTCCTGTATTTTATATTTCCACACTATGAAGTTGGAATAATACTGTGAAATTGTGGAAATTGATCATGATAATGCTCTTTTAGTGTAAGAGCTGTTTGACAAGAACGCCTGAAATGTCAGCCTGTTTTGGTGGGATGGAGTTTTGACCTGCCTGGTCACATTAACTATCAAATTAGTTAATAGACCAATAAAACCTCTCTGCCAATAACAGCTAGTTTTCAGGTTTCTCCTTCCCACTCAGACCCCTCCCAGACAGTCCTAGCAAAATTCTTGCTTGAGAAATTGCGGTTTGCTAAGAAGCTAATTTTGTTCCTTGTTTCCAATAACAATGGTCAAAAGCTACCTAATTGTTACCCAGAAATGATTTGATACGGAGATAAAACAAAAAAGAGAATCTGCGTTGTACCTTTAAACAAGCAGAACCAGATTAGGCACTGGTCAAAAATAAGTAAATGATATGTAATTTCCCCTGAGGGTGTTTCTGTGTGTGGCTTTTGTTTATTAACTTGCAGCAAAACCATACAGGGCCTACTGTACATCAAAATACATTCACAGTGTGAAAAGGAAACACACACATCAATGATCTGAGGCAGATGATTCTGCACAGCTCTGCCACCCCCACGGAAATATCTGGCTTAGTTTAGATTGGCGCCGTCGCTATATATAGGCCTCCCTAAAAGCGAAAAAAAAAAAAAAAAAACGATTGATTATCTGTCATCACATGTTACTCATCACACATCACCCAGCGAAGCTGCGGTCGTGGTGTGCATGCAGAGATGGAGGTGGCACTGGTGTCGTCGTGTTTCCAATGAGCATTTTGGGAGTGTGCACATTGTGGTACAGTGCTGTAGCTGCTCTCAGTGTGCTCCAGCACTGACAGGTGATCAAACCACAGGGCTGTTAGGAGGAGGAGAGGAAGCTGGAGACGAGGGGTAGGAAGGATGATGCTTAAAGAGGGGTCAATGATACAGTAAAGAGTGGCTGTTAGGAGGAGGAGAAGAAGCTGGAGAGGGGGGTGCTTATAGAGGGGTCAATGATACAGTAAAGATTGGCTGTTAGGAGGAAGAGAGGTAGCTGGAGAGGGGGGTGCTTATTGAGGGGTCAATGATACAGTAAAGAGTGGCTGTTAGGAGGGGGAGTGCTTATAGAGGGGTCAATGATACAGTAAAGAGTGGCTGTTAGGAGGGGGAGAGGTAGCTGGAGCGGAGGGTGCTTATTGAGGGGTCAATGATACAGTAAAGAGTGGCTGTTATGAGGATTAGGATAAGCTGGAGAGGGGGGTGCTTATTGAGGGGTCAATGATACAGTAAAGAGTGGCTGTTATGAGGATTAGGATAAGCTGGAGAGGGGGGTGCTTATTGAGGGGTCAATGAGACATTAAGATTCCTCTGGGGACAGATAATTACATCTCCACAGCTGTCTGATCAAAGTTTACACAACTGAACCAGCTGCATATTTACCCGGTAAGCATAAACAGAATGCTTCACAACCATGGTTCACTTCCCACCATCTGTAGAATGTCAAAGTCCAACTTAAAGGAATACTTTTGGCAATGAGGCCAGTTATCTACTTCCCCAGAATCAGATGAACTCATGGATACCATTGTTATGTCTCTATGAATAGTATGAAGGAAGTTATAGGTAGTTTCGTCATGACTATGATGGGTATCTGCTAGCATGCTAGTCAAATCCCTGAAACTACAGGAGGTTGCTGGCACCTTAATTGAGGAGAACAGGCTCGTGGTAATGGCTGGAGCGGAATGAGTGGAATGGTATCAAATACATCAAACACATGGTTTCCGTGTGTTTGATGCCATTCCATTTACTCCGTTCCGTACCTTATTAGGACGCTGAAGAAATTTGGCGTGTCACCAAAAACACACAAACTTTTACAGATGTACAATTGAGAGCATCCTGTCGGGCTGTATCACCGCCTGGTACGGTAACTGCTCCGCCCACAACCGTAAGGCTCTCCAGAGGGTAGTGAGGTCTGCACAACGCATCACCGGGGGCAAACTACCTGCCCTCCAGGACACCTACACCACCCGATGTCACAGGAAGGCCAAAAAGATCATCAAGGACAACAACCACCCGAGCCACTGCCTGTTCACCCCGCTATCATCCAGAAGGCGAGGTCAAAGCTGGGACCGAGAGACTGAAAAACAGATTCTATCTCAAGGCCATCAGACTGTTAAACAGCCATCACCAACATTGAGTGGCTGGTGCCAACATACTGACTCAAATCTCTAGCCACTTTAATAATTCAAAATTGGATGTAATAAATGTATCACGAGTCACTTTAAACAATGTCACTTTATATAATGTTTACATACCCTACATTACTCACCCTATATGTATATACTGTGCTCTAAACCATCTACTGCATCTTGCCTATGCCGTTCGGCCATCGCTCATCCATATATTTATATGTACATATACTTTTTCATTCCTTTACACTTGTGTGTATAAGGTAGTTGTTGTGAAATTGTTAGATTACTTGTTAGATATTACTGCATGGTCGGAACTATAAGCACAAGCATTTCACTACACTCGCATTAACATCTGCTAACCACGTGTATGTGACCAATACAATTTCATTTGATTTGATATCATGAGCCGTCCTCCCCTCAGCAACCTCCCGTGCCTGAAACTACTTCAAATGTGTACACAAGGACAAATACTGTACACAAGGACATACAAATGGTATCTACTAGTTTGTCTGACTCGGAGGAAGTAGATAACGGGCCTCATTGCCAAAATCTCGAAGCATCCCTTGAACATAATGATATGGTTTTTACAATGACACTTCACACCGATGACAGTAATAACTCTAGCCGGTAAGCACGCAGATGAACTAAAACTCCATCAGCACAGATGTGCTAGTGCATTCTCCTAATGTTCACACATTCTTTCTCTCTCTGCCTCTGTACCTCCTTTGTCATCAATTGATGATGCCTGTTTAATGAGTGTGTTTGTGTTGTAGAGTGTTGTACTCTTTGGCTTGAGATAGGACTGTAGGCTCAGGTGACTGTCAATGCATCAGATTAAACCCACAACCATGGTTCACTTCCCACCATCTGTAATACCTGAGGTCTTTCAGTTCCTAGGCTTTCTCTCCTCGTGATGGGGAGAAAATAGATCATTTGATGCGTGTCACGAATCGGTCGACTGTGTGTGTTTGTTTGACTTCCAACTCTGGTTGTGACGCTTCCTGTGCACGCTGACAGTGATGACTCTATTTTCGTCAATGAATAGAGATTTAAATTGAGTTAAATGCAGTCAGGCATTCTTCTGACACGTGTCCAAACAACTCTCAGGCATTCTCTGATGATAATATTAGCATTACATAGAAACTCATTGGTCTTGGTTAGACTTCACTATTAGCATGATTCATCTGGCATTAATTAATCATGAACTCAGAGTACAGAGGCAAATATTAATCAGAGGATGGAATTGAAAATGTGTGTATGAGTAATTAAATGGAGACCTCCCTTTATTCACCTTTAGTGTGGAGTACCCGATAGAAATTAGGAGGGAACCTTCATGTTAAAAAGAGATCAACCGAACTACAAGAATTCAACACACATAGAGAGAGACCAAATGTAATTATCTTAAAGCTACTTGAACACAGAGACAATGTCATGGGGCTAATAAGGTACAGGCTCTACAGGCATAATAAAGACTTTAATTATGTCCTAAATGAACTAGCCAAAAGAGACAAATAAACACAGCTATGTTCCATTACAATTAAATCAACCAAACCAGAGGTCATTACAATACTACTAGTTGAGCAGCATGCAGAGAAGAAGCAAACTGGAATGGTTTTAATGAGGCCCTGTATACAGACCGGCTCATTGTCCCAAAGTGATGTCATCACTGTGCTGCCATGCCAATGCATAATGAAGAGGAAATGACATCACCAAGACCCCAGGTTGACCGAGCAACATCTGCCTTGAAGGCGAATGCTTCAGACCAGACTAGAGTTAAGGAGTAGTGCTAGGCACAGCAAAGGGAATCAGTCAGACACCTAGACATCCACCACCATCTTTAAATATGAATCGGTCAGCCAGCCTCCTACTCAATCTCTCATAACCCAAGAGGAATTTACACATAGAGTGAAACCACATGACAGCTGAGATCTCAATTAACTGAAAGTCATTTCATCTGACTGTGGCAAAATTTGTTTAGCCCCTAGCTGTCATTTAAAAAAAAACCATATTTGCTGACTTGTCAATCTGGAAGCCAATATAACTCCTGTCAGAAAATACGTTTTGAAACCGGATCAACAGTAATGAGCTTTCAAAGTGCTTTAATATGATGTTCTGTTTTATCCATAAACAATGTTCTGGTACATCCAGTTATCTGTTCACACTAGATAAGAAAGAGATAGTTTAAATTGTAGTGCTATTCTGCTTCTGCTGTCTTGAGGGTTTACATTTCAATATGATTCCCATAAGATTCCCTGCTTCACTGGCTGCAATCTCTGTGCTATGTATAATACTAATAAAAATTACTTTATTTTTTATAGTGCTTCACATCATAAAATAATACAAATTTAAAACACTAACAAACATAGACAGAGGGAAGGAGAAAGAAACAAGATAGATTCAAATCATACACTGAAATAATACATTAAAAGCATTTTTATAAAAGTGTGTCTTCAGCAGGGATTTAAAAAGAGGCACTGAATCTGCAAGCCTGATCACCTCTGGCAGACCATTCCAAAGTCTATGTATATCCTGGCAATGCATATTTCAACCACATGCTCCCTGTTTGTATTCCTGGCTTCCCTCCACCTCTACGTTTCTGTTGTCCCTGTCAGGACGACTACACTGGAAGTGACAGAAACTGATATTATTAGACAGGAAATCTAGCCTTAGTATTTACCAACATCTGTGTGTTAACCTACAGTGATCATGGTCCTTGCATTGTCATAAATCCGCTCATTGGAGTTCATTGGTCTGTTCTGTTCGGAAACATCTGATGTATACAACTGAAGATCACATGGAGGGATATTAACTCATGACTGTGGACAGATGGGGAGACAAATGGACCATAATTTGTATTCCATCATTATCTGACACATGCAAACCCAGCCAGACAGTACAATGCAGATGCTGACAGCTTGCCACAGAACAAGTCATGTGCATGATGTGTAGGCTATATAGACAGATCGTCCAGTGTCAGAGAAAAAAACCTGTCGTACCATCCTGGGGATGTATCTCTATTTAAACCTTTAAACGGTGCCAAAGATGGCTGCCATAGTACTTCTATAAATAGACAGGAGCAATACATCAAGAGCCATTCTCATCATCTTTGAGTGAAAGCTAACACATCATTATGATTGTGAAGATGGGGCTGCAGTGGATAGCTGGCTCCTGACCAATTCTGATAGTTTCTTTATCCTGATCGTAACTTTTTTTGTACATAATATTTCCACTATCTCCTATGACCTAATGCAGCTTCTGGACATCACTAACCTCGATTTGGATGAAGATTTCTATATTGAATAAAAAGATAAAAGGCAACATATAAAGTCCCATGCTTCATGAGCTGAAATTAAATACGTTTTCCATACTCACAAAAAGCTTATTTCTCTCAAATGTTGTGTACAAATGTGTTTACATCCCTGTTAGTGACCGTTTTATCCTTTGTCAAGATAATCCTTCCACCTGACAGGTGTGGCATATCAAGAAGCTGATTAAACAGCATGATCATTACACAAATTAACACAATAAATCGGCACTCTAAAATGTGCAGTTTTGTCACACAACACAATGCCACAGATGTCTCAAGTTTTGAGGGAGCGTGCAATTGGCATGCTGACGACAGGAATGTCCACCAGAGCTGTTGTCAGATAATTGAATCTTCATGTCTCTAACATAAGCCTCCTCCAACGTCGTTTTAGATTTAGAGAATTTGGCAGTATGTCCAACCGGTCTCACAACCGCAGACCACGTGTAACCATGCCAGCCCAGGACCTCCACATACAGCTTCTTCACCTGTGGGATAGTCAGCCCAGTCATGTGAAATCCATAGATTAGAGCCTAATGAATTTATTTAAATTGACAGATTTCCTAAATTGAAACTGTAACTCAGCAAAATATTTGAAATTATTGCATGTTGTATTTCAAATTTTGTTCAGTAATACTTCAACGAGTCGGCAGCTGTGGATGTACTGCTCCTTACGGACCAGGTCCAAATCCCCAGGACTCAAAAGAGGAAGCAACGGCGCAAGAGAGGCAAACAAGCGGCCTCCCTGATGAGACTACGACAGTGTCTAAATAAACCGTCTCTACCCTCCTAACAAACTGGACGAACTCCATTCGAGACTCACCTCTCACCTGAAGAACTGTAATATCCTTTGTTTCGCTGAGACCTGGCTGAACAAGGACATGGATAATATACAGTACATGTAGCTGGTTTTTCTATGCGTCGTCAAGACTGAACAGCAGCTTCGAGTAAGGTTAAGGGGATGTGTGTGTCTCTTTGTTAACAACAGCTGATGTGCGATTTCTAATGTTAAGGAATTTTCGAAGTTTTGCTTGCCTGAGTTAGAATACCTCATGATATGCCGCAGACCATATTATTTACCAAGAGAGTTTTCATCTATATTTTTCATGGTTGTCTATTTACCACCACAAACCGATGCTGGCACCTAGACCACACTCAATGAGCTGTATAGGGCCATAACCAAACAAGAAAATGCACATCCAGAGGCGGCGCTCCTAGTGGTCGGTAATTTTATTGCAGGGAAAGTGAAATCCGTTTTACCTCATTTTTACCAGCATATCACCAGTGTAATTAGAGGGGATTTTTTTTTTGATCACCTTTACTCCACACACAGAAACGCAAATACCAATCTCTCCCTCGCCCTCCATTTGGCAAATCTGACCATAACACTATCCCCCTGATTCCTGCTTACAAGCAAAAACTCAAACAGGAATTACCTGTTTCGCTGGTACAGAATGGAATATATTCTGTGTTTCATCCAATAACATTGAGAAGTTTACCACATCAGTCACCGGCAGTAACCATTAAGCTGCCGCTTTCAAAGAGCGGGACACTAATCCGGACGTTTATAAGAAATCCTGCTATGACCTCCGACGAGCCTTCAAACAGTCAAAACGTCAATACAGGGCTAAGATTGAATCCTACCACGCCGACTCTGATGCTCATTGGATGTGGCAGGGCTTGCAAACTATAACGGATTACAAAAAGAAACCCTGCTGTGAGCTGCCCAGTGACTTGAGCCTATCAGAGGAGCTAAATTCATTCTATGCTCGCTTCGATGCAAACAACACTGAACCATACATGAGAGCACCAGCTGTTCCGGGGCGAATGTGTGATCTCGCTCTCTGTCGCCAATGTGAGTAAGACCTTTTAAACATGTTAACATTCACAAGGGATTACCAGAACACGTACTCAGAGCTTGCACTGACCAGCTGGCAAGTGTCTTCACTAACATTTTCAACCTCTCCCTGTCCCAGTCTGTATTACCAATATGATTCAAGCAGACCACAATAGCCCCTTTGCCCAGGAACGCCAAGTTAACCTGTCTAAATGACTATTTCCCCATAGGACTCATATCTGTATCTATGAAATGCTTTGAAAGGCTGGTCATGGCTCACATCAACACCACCATCCCAGACACCCTGGACCCACTCCAATTCGCATACTGCCCCATCAGACCCACAGATGATGCAATCTCTATTGCACTCCACACTGTCCTTTCCCACCTGGACAATAGGAACAACTACGTGAGAATGCTGTTCATTGACCAAAGCTCAGCGTTCAACACCATAGTGTCCCGCAGACACTCGGCCCTCTGTGGAATGAATTTGACACATGCTCAATGCGATGGTGCCTCGGGGGTGCATGCTTAGTCCCCTCCTATACTCCCTGTTCACCCACTACTGCATGGCCACACACGACACCAATACCATCATTAAGTTTGCTGACGACACAACGGTGGTTGGTCTGACAAGTGTGGTGCCAGGATAACAACCTTTCCCTCAATGTCAGCAAGACAAAGTAGCTGATCATGGACTACAGGAAACGGAGGACAGAGCATGCTCCCATCCACATCGATGGGGCTGTAGTGGAGCGGGTCGAGAACTTCAAGTTCCTCGGTGTCCACATTACTAAGGAATTATCATGGACCACACACACCAACACAGTCATGAAGAGGGTACGAAAATGCCTCTTCTCCCTTAGGCTGAAAAGATTTGTCATGGGCCCTCAGATGCTCAAAAAGTTCTAAAGCTGCATTATTGAGAGACTCTTGACTGGGTGCATCACCGTTTGGTATGACAACTGCTTGGCATCTGACCGAAAGTTGGCTACAGAGGGTAGTGCATACGACCCAGTACATCACTGGGGCCAAGTACATCACTGACCTCTATACCAGGTGGTGTCAGAGGAAGGCCCTAAACATTGTTAAAGACTCCAGCCACCCAAGTCATAGACTGTTCTCTCTGCTTCCGCATGGCAAGCGGTACCAATGTACCAAGTATGGAACCAACAGGACCCTGAAGAGCTTCTACTCCCAAGCCATAAGACTGCTAAATAGTTAGTTAAAAAGTTAGCCAATAGCTACCCGGATTATCTGCATTGACCCTTTTTGCACTAACTCTCATCACATACGCTGCTGCTACTGTTTAATATTTATCCTGTTGCCTAGTCACTTTATCCCTACCTGTACAGTTGAAGTCGGAAGTTTACATACACTTAGGTTGGAGTCAGTAAAACTCGTTTTTCAACCACTCCACACATTTCTTGTTAACAAACTATAGTTTTGGCAAGTCGGTTAGGACATCTACTTTGTTCATAACACAAGTCATTTTTCCAGCAACTGTTTACAGACACACTATTTCAGTTGGCATACACTAAGTTGACTGTGCCTTTAAACAGCTTGGAAAATTCCAGAAAATTATGTCATGGATTTAGAAGCTTCTGATAGGCTAATTGACATAATTTGAGTCAATTGGAGGTGTACCTGTGGATGTATTTCAAGGCCTACCTTCAAACTCAGTGCCTCTTTGCTTGACATCATGGGAAAATCAAAAGAAATCAGCCAAGACCTCAGAAAAAGAATTCAGAAAAAGAAGTCTGGTGCATCCTTGGGAGCAATTTCCAAACGCCTGAAGGTACCACGTTCATCTGTACAAACAATAGTACGCAAGTATTAACACCATGGGACCACGCAGCCATCATTCCGCTGAGAAAGGAGATGCCTTCTGTGTCCTAGAGATGAACGTACTTTGGTGCGAAAAGTGCCAATCAATCCCTGAACAACAGCAAAGGACCTTGTGAAGATGCTGGAGGAAACAGGTACAAAAGTATCTATATCCACAGTAAAACGAGTCTTATATCGATATAACGTGAAAGGCCGCTCAGCAAGGAAGAAGCCACCTCTCCAAAACCGCCATAAAAATGCCAGACTAGAGTTTGCAACTGCACATTGGGACAAAGATCGCACTTTTTGGAGAAATGTCCTCTGGTCTGATGAAACAAAAATAGAACTGTTTGGCCATAACGACCATCATTATGTTTGGAGGAAAAAGGGGGAGGCTTGCAAGCCAAAGAACACCATCCCAACCGTGAAGCACGGGGGTGGCAGCATCATGTTGTGGGGGTGCTCTGCTGCAGGAGGGACTGGTGCACTTCACAAAATAGATGGCATCATGAGGGAGGAAAATTAAGTGGATATATTGAAGCAACATCTCAAGACATCAGCCAGGAAGTTAAAGCTTGGTCACAAATGGGTCTTCCAAATGGACAATGACCCCAAGCATACTTCCAAAGTTGCAGGACAACAAAGTCAAGGTATTGGAGTGGCCATCACAAAGTCCTGACCTCAATCCTATAGAAAATGTGTGGCCAGAACTGAAAAAGCGTGTGCGAGCAAGGAGGCCTACAAACCTGACTCAGTTACACCAGCTCTGTCTGGAGGAGTGGGTCAAAATTCACCCAACTTATTGTGGAAAGCTTGTGGAAGGCTACCCGAAACATTTGACCCAAGTTAAACAATTTAAAGGCAATGCTACCAAATACTAATTGATTGTTTGTAAACTTCTGACCCACTGGGAATGTGATGAAATAAATAAAAGCTGAAATAAATAATTATCTCAACTATTATTCTGACATTTCACATTCTTAAAATAAAGTGGTGATCCTAACTGACCTGAGACAGGGAATTTTTACTAGGATTAAATGTCAGGAATTGTGAAAAACGGAGTTTAAATGTATTTGGCTAAGGTGTATGTAAACTTCCGACTTCAACTTTATGTACATATCTACCTCAATGACCTTGTAACCCTGCACATGGACTCGGTAGTGGAACCCTGTGTATATAGCCAATTAATGGGTACTAATTGTGTATTTATTCCATGTGTTATTATTTTTCTATTATTTCTCATTTTTTGTCTCCTCATTATTGGGAAGGGCCAGTAAATAAGCATTTCACTGTTAGTCTACACCTGTTGTTTACAAAGCATGTGGCAAATAACATTTGGTTTTATTTGACCACCAAATAGGCCTACAGTGCTTTAGGCTATATACCCCATACCCTATCCCCCTGGGTCTAGCACACAGGCAGTTTCCATCACCTCTCCAATTGAAGGATACATAACAACATGAAGTCAGTGGTATGCTATGGTCAATGGCTGTCTCTCATTTGCCATTGTGCCAGATATCATATTGACATTTCACAAATGAGATTCCGTGCCATTTGATTAGATGTGAAGTCAACGTTTCACGCCTTTGGCTGCCTGGATACAGTTGCCATTGACTGAAGGGCCAAAGTGCACCAGAATAGAAACATGTTTCACTCTGCTCAAGAAAGGGAGTGTGTGTCATTATTTCTGTGCTTGTGTTTGTTTGATTGCATGTGTGTGCGTGGGTGTTTGCATGTATATATTTGCGTGTGTGTGTGTGTGTGTGTGTTGGTGTGTGTGTGTGTGTGTGTGTGTGTGTGTGTGTGTGTGTGTGTGTGTGTGTGTGTGTGTGTGTGTGTGTGTGTGTGTGTGTGTGTGTGTGTGTGTGTGTGTGTGTGTGTGTGTGTGTAGTGCTTCTTGTTTACTGTAACAGACATTAGGGAATATCTGTACTACGAAAAAGCATTAAACATATCGATTTGGATATGAAGGCACACGCATATTGTAACGTATCAATTCAGCATATGGATACACGAATGCCACGTAGAGTTGTAATTCCTCCACATGAGACATGAGAGATATATTCAAGTTTAAGTCTGTTTTGCACTATATTGTACGAGGGTATTAAAATAGATGAAAACAGCAGGCTGGGATGATAAAGAGTCACTGGAACTATGGGTGGTGACTTTTGAATAATTTGAGGTTGCGTATAATATAACACATTTTGAGTTTCCATATGCCATATGAACTATAAATTTAGCCTGGGCTAAATTATCCCTGTCTCAACACTGAAGAGCTGGAGAGGGAGGATCGTTTTGATGAGCACATTTAATAATCTCCGTCGCAAGTGATTTTTACATGTTCCAAAATTCAGATTCCTGATGATACTACATGCAGAGAGACTATAACTATGTGTTTCTATAGTCTAAACCTCATCAGGAAATGACTTTGGTGGCTGATCTCAACACTAACTTATACACTGTAACAATCCAAATGAAAGATCGCTATGTGAAGTTCATCATACAGAGGGTGTAATGGGCCTCGACACACACAGATGAATTGTATGAAGAACGTATTAAGCATTAATCCATCCATTCACATTTAAACTCATTTCAATTTTGGACGCACATAAAAATCATGGATTAGCCTCTAGATTACGTTGGCTGGAAAAACTGTAAATTTCAGTCTGAAGTGAACGTGGCCTAAATCTTTTGGGGCACTCCGATAGTCCTTTCTCATTACTTCAAATGACAAAAACTATGAAAGAGTGCTTTGGAGATGGCATGTCTAGACAGTATTATCTTAAAATAACTATTTTACTAAACTAGCATCATCATTTGGATATGACGACTACAGTCAGTGCAGGTACTGCACACATACTTTTCCCACTATATCCTATGATTGTGATGACTCCATGCCTCCATGATACATTGGCTTATTTCCCCTCTTGTTTTGCCACAAATTGGGTCTATTAGTTAGAGTTTTGTGATAATTCTTACAAAAAAAGCTCTGCACTTCCTTACAGGCGGTTAAGTATTCATAGATGTATATCCATGGAGTTTCAAAGGTCTTCAGCAGGCTCATCCCTGATTTAAAAGAAACATATTAAGAGAGCATAATTGACTTATCAAAGCCTGATACACAGTACCATACAGATGTAACATCTTAATTTAACCCATATTGTCAGAGCAAATTAACGTTTAGTCCATAATGTTGCTTGATCGGTGGTTAAGCTATTAACTGGACAAAAGTAGGCCACATGAAAAGTGCAAAACTATTAATATAACTGTGTGTTAGTGTGGGTTTTCACTACTATTAATATAACTGTGTGTTAGTGTGGGTTTTCACTACTATTAATATAACTGTGTGTTAGTGTGGGTTTTCAGTGAAAATATGTAAATCATGAAGCTCATCTGCATTTCTTGAGGTGCAGGAAAATTCTTGGCAATAAAAGAGTGATCAAATTAAGATCCTACATTGGTACATTATAGGTGCCTCTAACACATGCAAAAACATTTCTGAAATGTTTCACATCTCTTATCTCTCCCCACTAGTGAAGGCTCCTCAGAGGAGAAAGGAGAGGACCATCCTCCTCAGTGAAATTTCATAAAAATAAAAATAATGAAACATACAAATTATCCTTTTTAGATAAAACTATACCAAATATTTTCATATGTTACCAAATAATTGATTAAAACACACTGTTTTGCAATGAAGGTCTATAGTAACTTCAACAGCACTCTTTGGGGTAGCGCCATGGTGAAGCCGGAGGACAGCTATTTTCCGTCCTCCTATGGCTACATTGACTTCAATACAAAACCTAGGACGCTCGTAGGTCTCACCCCCTTCTATAGACCTACAATGTAATCATGACCACTTCCGGAGGACGACCTCCAACCAATCAAAGCTTTTGCAGTATGAACTGACATGTTGTCCATCCAATTATAGGATTAGGATCAGAGAATGAACCTAGTGTGATATATTAGGGTTGTGCCACAGAGCATTATAGGGGAGTTCTATGTTTTGAGAAGCTTGGGGACGTTGGATAGAGATTGAAAAGTGACATTTTAGTATTTATTTATTTATTTTATTTTATTTTTTTAATTTTTATTTTTTTGGGGGGGTTGGATCAGCTTAATCTTGCGGAAAGAATGTTGCTTCCAATGTAATTGTCTGCATCATTTCCAATCCCCCATATTTTTTGGGGTAAATATATATATCCATACACGCATGCATACATATACACATATATACATACACATACCTATATAGACATACATACTTTTTTAAAGAATATACCTTTATTATTATTCCCCGCACCCTACCACCGATCCCCCAATTGGAGTAAACTAATAAACACTTCTGCTTTTACCTTCAATTTATACATCTTATACCCATCTTACAGACACAGTCCACTTTACAATAGTTCTCTCTTATTTGTTCTTAGTCCTTCCTCTATTTCTGTTGTCCATCCAATTTTATTTCCACTTGTAACTGTGCTATTTCACAAAAGCTCCGCACCTATACACATTTCACAGATCCCGTATGCCCTACATTGTTTATCTTGTTATTAGTCCCACCCTTCAGTTCCACTCAACCCCTCCCATCTATCTTCCAACATCATCCATTTCGGATTTTTATTTGCCATATATTTTCAACTGTGCTGTGATGCTTCACAAAAGACTTGAACCTTCCTATTCTCATAGCTTCTATAGATTGTAAATTAAAAATAAACATTTTTGCTAAAATAATTATTATATTATTGATTGATTGACTATGGCTTTTCAAATCCCCCAGTATTGCTATCTGTAGCGTTAGTTTTAGGCAAATGTTGCAATTCTTCAGCCATTCCTGGACCTGTGACCAAAAACGAGCTACATATGGACAATACCAAAATAAATGATCTAATGACTCTGCCTCCTCACAACAGAATCTGCAGAGCTGGGAAGATTGTATACCCCATATATATAACATTCTATTAGTTGCAAGAATTTTGTACAGTAATTTAAATTGAAAAATTCGAAGTTTTGAATCCGGCGTTGTTTTGCGTATCAATTCATAAACCATGTGCCATGGAATGGGTACATCGAAAATCTCTTCCCAACTATTTTGCAATTTATATGGCACAGCTGTCAGTTTTTTGGTCCTTAAATGAAATTGGTATATGTTTTTATTTATCACACTTTTCTTTAACCATTTATGTTCTTTAATACAGGGCCGACATACAAGTTCCTTACTTTTTTCCCCTTCTACTTGCCTCTTCCATTTTTGTGGTAATGCTGCAATTAATTGGTTGTAATTTTGGGTAGAGCAGACATTTCCATATGTCTGTGTTAGCTGCATGTGTGACATAACTCCACCAGTCCTATTTATGACATCATTCACAAAAATTATACCTTTTTTAAACATTTCTTCAATAAATACAGTTTTTTTATCAATTACTATATTTGAATTTAACCACAATATTTGTTGTACTATTTGTTCCGTCCTTTCAGGTGGATTAAACTGAAATTGCAACCAACTTTCTAAGGCTTGTTTAAAAAATAAGGATATTTTGGAGATTATTTCCTTTTCAAACAACCGAAAGTGAGCAGGTGTAATCTGAATAAAGGGGAAAAGGCCCTTCTTGAATATAGGATGAGACATTCGTACCAATTTACTAGAGAACCAGTTTGGATTTAAGTATAACTTTTGTATGACTGATGCCTTTAGTGAGAGGTCTAATGCTTTAATATTTAATAATTTCTGCCCTCCGAATTCATATTCGTTATATAAATAGGCCCTTTTAATTTTATCTGGCTTGCCGTTCCAAATAAAATGGAATATTTTTTGTTCATATAATTTAAAAAGCAGGTCACTAGGTGTAGGCAAAACCATAAGCAAATAGGTAAACTGTGATATGACTAAAGAGTTAATCAGGGTGATTTTTCCACAAATAGACAGGTATTTTCCTTTCCATGGTAGCAAGATCTTATCTATTTTTGCTAACTTTCTATAAATTTTTTTTGGAGTGAGATCATTTCTTTCTTTTGGGATTTTTATACCGAGTATGTCCACATCTCCGTCAGACCATTTAATTGGTAAACTACATGGCAATATAAAATGTGTATTTTTTAGTGATCCAATACGTAATATGGTACATTTATCATAATTTGGTTTTAATCCAGAGAGGATAGCAAAGGTATCTAGATCCTCTATGAGGCCCTGGAGAGACTCTAGTTGTGGTTTTAAAAGAAAACATGAATCATCAGCATACAATGACACCTTAGTTTTTAAGCCACGGATTTCTAATCCCTTAATATTAATGTTTGATCTAATTTTAACAGATAACATTTCGATGGCAATAATAAATAGATATGCCGATAGTGGACAACCTTGTTTTACTCCTCTAGATAGTTTAAAACTTTCTGA
Source organism: Salvelinus alpinus (assembly GCF_045679555.1). Taxonomy (NCBI): domain Eukaryota; kingdom Metazoa; phylum Chordata; class Actinopteri; order Salmoniformes; family Salmonidae; genus Salvelinus; species Salvelinus alpinus. The sequence goes on along the minus strand of NC_092098.1, from coordinate 46,593,015 downwards.
GATGTAGCCATTATTTACTATTTTACACCTAGGGTTACTATACATAATTTTAACCCATTTTATAAGAGATTCCCCAAAATTGAAATATTCTAGGCATTTATATATAAACTCCAGTCGTACTTTATCAAAAGCCTTTTCAAAATCAGCTATGAAAACCAGGCCTGGTGTCCCCGATATTTCATAGTGTTCTATTGTTTCCAGTACTTGCCTTATATTATCTCCAATGTATCGTCCATGTAAGAAACCTGTCTGATTAGGATGAATAATATCTGACAAAACTTTTTTAGTTTTAGATATTTTAGTATTTGTTTTACGTTATTCAATTCAAATTAGTTTCTTCAAATTACAGGATATGGAGGAAGTAGATTATAAATTGTTTTCTTGGTTTTTAAACTTCATTTTTGTGTCCAGTTAGTGCAATTTATTTCAATTTGCCGTGCTAACTTCAGTAGCAAATAGCAGTAGCTAGCTACAGTATCAGCTCGAATGTGCAGTTTTCGGCCGCCAACGCTACCGAAAACTGCACATTCATTTACATTTACATTTTAGTCATTTAGCAGACGCTCTTATCCAGAGCGACTTACAGTAGAGTGCATACATTTTATTACATTTTTACATACTGAGACAAGGATATCCCTACCGGCCAAGAACAGACGCTCTTATCCAGAGCGACTTACAGTAGACATTCGAGCTGATACTGTAGCTAGCTACTGCTATTTAACAGGGAGTCTTTCATCAAGCCGCCTGTATTGGTGGCTTTGCCTGTTTTTTGGAAAGCCTTGGGTGAAAGAGGGGTACAGTGACCTGAACTACATCGATTGTTCAGCTAAACGACAAAACAAAAGCAGGAAGCATATAAAAGCTTACATCAGACTCAAGCTTCTGGGAAAAAGCTGCACCGATCATGACGAAGATCTGCGTATTCAAACTGCACATCATGAGAAAGTAAGAAGAAACAGGGATGTTCTCAAGCGGTTTATCAACACCACTGCGTTTTTGCATATGCAAGAATTGGCTTTTAGAGGACACGACGAGAGGGAAAGTTCCGCTAACAAGTGGCATTACAAGGAGCCTGCAGCGGTAATCGCACATTACGATGCTTTACTTGCTGAACATATGGAACTTTCTACTGTCTTTTCTGGGATGTCGAATTCATTCAGAATGATTTGATAGCTTCCATAGCATCATCCATTAAAAGTTAGTTTGAAGAGAGGTTGACACAGCGCTTTTTTTTTCTCGCATGCACTCAAGTAGTCTTTCCACTTTCCTTATTTATTTAGCAAAGATGATAACAAGTGATGCACCAATATGACATTTTTGGCCAATACCAATATCCAATATTTTCCTTACCAAAAAAAATTGATACTGATAACCAATATTAAACATTTTAGCGGCCTTTTAAGCATTCTAGTACAGTTAAATAATTAACACACACATATGGATGCAGCGGTCTAAGGCACTGCATCTCAGTGCAAGAGGCGTCACTACAGTCCCTGGTTAGAATCCAGGCTGTATCACATCCGGCCGTGATTGGGAGTCCCATAGGGCAGCTCACAATTGGGCCAGCATCGTCCGGGCCGTCATTGTAAATAAGAATTTTTTCTTAACTGACTTGCCTAGTTAAATAAAGGTTACACACACACACACTGACCAAAAAGTTATTGTTGGCATTTACGTATATCCCCATTACCAGTAAAACATAATCAAAACCTATTTATTTCACTTACTTGCTGTGCTGTTTCGTTGTTCTTTTGTTCAGTCGTTTCATTCTCAACCATAATTTCTATGGAACGCCGTTTGGGTCTTTGCATGTCAAAAAAGATACATAAAGCAAGCTCAGCCCTGTGAGGTCTATTGTCTATCAGTTGTTGTCTATGTGTCTGAGTAGAGGAAATCCCCCTCCTAATCTAGTGTAAATATAATTCATATGAACAAGTTTAAGGTAGCTGCAGTTGGACAGGGTTTTCATCCCCCCCAGGGCCAGGAGATTTTTATTTTATTTTTTTAACCATGTGACCTGATTAGGAAAACCTGGACCCATCATAGCCCTTATAAAACCTTTTTACAACTGATTAATCACTGTCATTCCTTATAGGGTCCAGTTTTTCTGGTTAGGTTAACAGATAAGGAAATACTCTGGGCCCCATTGGGTAAAAATTGCCCACCCACTCTGGGACCTATGGCTCCACCAGTCTGCCTGCAGTTGTCCGTTATCATCAGGTATGTGGGGGATCAGGGCTTTATTCAGGAACGTTTCTTGGGTTACTTTGACGTGTCAAGTGGGCGAGATGCACAGTCTGTGTTAAACTTCATGGAGAAACTTGTTGTTCAAACCTATGATGGCGCAGCTGTAATGGGATGTATCTGCTATTTGTATTTACAGCTAAGTCCCCTCCTGTTCCCTGATTAAGAGGTGATGACAACTCCACTACCATTGTCAACTCTCTCCTGACATGAACTGAAGCCTTGTTTCATGTGTCCACTCATCCACTGGCACATTGAATGTTTCCTCTCCAAGCACTGTGAGTAGCCCTATCAATGTTCTCTCATTACTGTATGTAGAGTCAATCACATACACAATCACATTATTACCCATCAATGATTCAATTGTCTTATTGTTTTTTGTTTTCCCAGTTAAATCCTGTCCTGCACTGAAGTGAAGCCTCTGAACACCTCAACTCATGCCTCATACCTCACTGCTGTGATCCCCTTCTCATTCCCATTCCCCATAATATTGTACAATACATGTCTTTATTAAATGCTTTAGGTTAAAATAATTACTCTTTGATAATTTTTTTAATACACTTAGACGTCTCCTTGAGCCTATACCATGGGACTCCCATCCTCCTCAATTGTTAAAGTCACCAGCCTCCATTGCTCCCCACTGTGGTACTGTCTTAATGTAGAGAATGAGGCATCAAGTAGCAGAGTTATGGAGAATTGCATACATGCCTCTGATTGATCAATTCTCTACTAGACTCAATGCCATAGTAACTCGATTGTAACCAGTGTCTAAGGGCTCTATTCAATTCACATCGCGGAAGTTCAGCTTTACAGCGTGATTGAAATTTTACTTCTTATGGCTGGGGGCAGTATTGAGTAGCTTGGATGAATAAGGTGCCCAGAGTAAACTGCCTGCTACTCAGTCCCAGAAGCTAAGATATGCATAGTATTAGTAGATTTGGATAGAAAACACTCTGAAGTTTCTAAAACTGTTTGAATGACGTCTGTGAGTATAACAGAACTCATATGGCAGGCAAAAACCTGAGAAAAAATCCAAGCAGGAAGTGGGAAATCTGAGGTTTGTAGTTTTTCAAGTCATCGCCTATCAAATATACAGTGGGCTATTGGTCATATTGCACTTCCTAAGGCTTCCACTAGATGTCAACAGTCTTTAGAACCTTGTTTTATGCTTCTACTGTGAAGGAGGGGGAAGGAGGGCTCTTTGAGTCAGGGGTCTGGCAGAGTGCCATGAGCTGGCCATGCGCTTTCACGTGAGAGTGTTAGCTTGCGTTCCATTGCATTTCTGAATACAAAGGAATTCTCCAGTTGAAACATTATTGAAGATTTATGATAAAAACATTCTAAAGATTAATTCTATACATCGTTTGACATGTTTCTACGGACTGTAACGGAACTTTTGGACTTTTCGTCTGCTTGCGCCTCATGAATTTGAATTACTGGGGTTTGGATTACTAAACGCGCAAACAAAAAGGAGGTATTGGACATAAATTATGTACTTTATCGAACAAATCAAACATGTATTGTGGAACTGGGATTCCTGGGAGTGCATTCTGATGAAGATCATCAAAGGTAAGTGAATATTTATAACGCTATTTCTGACTTCTGTGTACTCCAACATGGCGGATATCTGTATGGCTGGTTTTGTTGTCTGAGCGCTGTACTCAGATTATTTTATGGTTTGCTTTTTCTGTAAAAAAAATTGAAATCTGACACACCAGTTATATCTCTGCTGTATATCTCAAGTATATCTCTAATTCTGTGCATAACACTTGTATCTTATATTAAAGTTTATGATGACTATTTCTGTAAATTGACATGGCTCTCTCCAAAACCACCAGATGTTTTGGAAGCAAAACATTACTGAACGTAACGCGCCAATATAATCTGAGATTTTGGGATATAAATATGCACTTTATCGAACAAAACATACATGTATTGTGTAACATGAAGTCCTATGAGTGTCATCTGATGAAGATCATCAAAGGTTAGTGATTCATTTTATCTCAATTTCTGCTTTTTGTGACTCCTCTCTTTGGGTGGAAAAATGGCTGTATGTTTTTCTGTGAGTAGGTGCAGACCTAACATAATCATTTGGTGTGCTTTCGTCGTAAAGCCTTTTTGAAATCGGACACTGTGGTGGGATTAACAACAAGATTATCTTTAAAATGGTGTAAAATACTTCTATGTTTGAGGAATTTTTTATTTTAATTTTAATTATGAGATTTCTGTTGTTTTGAATTTGGCGCCCTGCACTTTCACTGGCTGTCGTCATATCGATCCCGTTAACGGGATCCCAGCCATAAGAAGTTGTTAAAGGCAACATTCCTACTTTAGCAGAGACTGCATTCACGGTAAACGCTGCATGTCAGCTCAATCAGAAATTACCTTGACATTTTTATCTCGTAATCTGTAACGCTTCAGCTTTCCCGATTGAATAGAGCCCTAAAGCTCTTTTTCAGAACTCCATCAAACCAGAGCAGGACATCAGTTACTGTCGGTCGTGGTGCACGGACCATGCAATGACGCACGTTACTTCTGCCATAAAGTGCTTCACCCAAGGGGAAAATCAATGACGAGCTTATCCCAAATGGGACCAGTCAGTTTGATATGGCACTCACACACTGTGCTTTAATGCATCACATTTGTAAACCATTCAGTGTGCTTGTTGACTAAACAAGGATGAACAGGCCGTAAACAGATAGTGAACGCCAGTGGACATGAAATGATAAAGCACCGCACTCTCAGGATGGAGCAGTAGAGGGACAGAGATGACAGATAAAGGGTCCTCAATGTCGGTCAATCCCTCATCCCTGCATGACTACTGAGAGGGAGTGTGATCATGGCAACTTCCCTACAAACATGCCCATATTGGCACCATGAGGGCCCAATGCGGGTTAAAATATTGGCCCCATGTAGGCTGCCAACATTGGGCCAATGCGTCTTTGTTCATCGGCTTCACGTTGGCCCCCAAGGCATTTGCCCAGTGTGGCCCAGTGTGGGCAGCCCATATCTGGGAAAAGCAGCCCTCACTTTGTCTAAAATAAGACCATATTTTCCAAGAAAACATGCCCACATTGGCATGATGTGGGCCCAATGCAGGCAAAAATATTGGCCCCATGTCAGTCAATGTGGGCATGTAAATAACATTTATTTATAAAGCCCTTTTTACATCAGCAGTTGTCACAAAGTGCCTATAAAGAAACTCAGCCTAAAACACCAAAGAGCAAGCAATGCAGATTGTCACGGATGCCCCCGGTACTGCTGCTCATTCCGTTCACCAGCTCCGGAGGTCTACATCACCGGCCTCTATGTGTCACTGAACTGTTTTATTACCCACGCCTGGTTCCAATTCCCCTGATTAGTAATTGTATATATGTGCCCTCTGTTCACCATTGTCTGGTCGGTTATTGTTCCATGTCCATTGGTCTTGTGAGTACCTGTGCTCTGTTGTTTTGGCTTTCGTACTACGCTTTTTTGTGCTCTTGTTATTACGGGTCTCGTCCCGTGTATTTATTAGAGGTTACACCTCGCTCTTTGTTTTGGGTTACAGTCCTGTGTTATATATTACGTGTATATTACGGGCTTAGTCCCCGTCATGTTCATGACGTACTCTATCTTGGGTGAAGTAATAAAAAAAACTATTTCGTATTGCTGCACCTGTCTCCTGTCATTTATACAACGGGACAGAATAACCGACCCTAAATGGAGACAGCGGGAATGGCCCGTCCGACGGCGCCGCAACTTCGGCAGCTGCAACTGGCCTTGACCCGCACAGCGTCCCTGTGGTCGTCCTCGAGGTCGGTGTCGTCGGGGGGTACTGTCATGGATTCCCCCGGTACTGCTGCTCATTCCGTTCACCAGCTCCGGAGGTCTACATCACCGGCCTCTATGTGTCACTGAACTGTTTCATTACGCACACCTGATTCCAATTCCCCTGATTAGTAATTATATATATGTGCCCCCTGTTCACCATTGTCTTGTCGTGACACAGATGTGGAATACACATGTGCTATTTGAGGGGAATGTATTTATTTACTTATTTATTTATTACAATTCAATGCATAATTGTCAATCCTTAAAGTTATTTATGGAAAGTGATACTTTTCTGATACAATGTTCTTACTATCATACATATATTTTTACAAGAAGAACTGTTACGTAAGTCATATGCACGTATTAGGACCAATGGGGTCATGTTTCCTGGGTTTGAGCCCTTCACGACCAGTGGTGGAAAAGGTTTTCAATTTTCATACTTGATTTAAAAGTAAAGATACCTTAATAGAAAAGTCTAAAAGTATCTGGTTTTAAATATTCTTAAGTATTAAAAGTATAAATAATTTCAAATTCCTTATAAGAAGGAAACCAAATGGCACAGTTTTATTTGTAATTTTTTATTTATTTACAGATAGCCAGGGGCACACTCCAACACTCTGACATAATTTACAAACAAAGCATTTGTCTGCCAGATCAGAGGCAGTAGGGATGACCAGGGATGTTCTCTTGATTAGTGTGTGAATTGGAACATTTTCCTGTCAAAATGTAACATGTAGTATTTTTGGGTGTCAGGAAAAATGTATGGAGGATGTGGTGAAGTAAAAGTTGACAAAAATATAAATAGTAAAGTATAGATACCCCCAAAAAACAACTTAAGTAGTACTTGAAAGTATTTTTACTTCAGTACTTTACACCACTGTCCATGACACACAATGAAACACCTATTTAAAAAAAAGTCTGTCTTGGGCTAGAAACTGGTCCACAAACTCCAGACTTTTTCTTTGCCTATGTATATCTATATATATCCGCAGCGGAAAGGGCAGGGCTCACAGAGACGGATGTCTGGATCATTTTCCCTGCCCAGCCCACTAATGACCCCAATGGGACCCTGGCAGATTGGGAGGGAGGAGGATATGGGGTAAGGAGACAAGGGAAAGGGGTGAGAGGAACTCGCTCAGTCCCGATGCACCAGTTGATGAGGCAGCAGCTGTGAGTCACAGGAAGGAGAATGGAGCCGGCCGGCGAGCGTCCTTTTCTGGCAGCGAGTCAGCGGCCCAAACATCGCCATCGGAGGGAGTCAGCAGAAATGCTACGGTGATGACCTGAGGGCTGCTCGTTTTGTCAGTCCCTTTCCTCCGCTAACAAAGTAGCTATCTGCTCCCTTTCCATCACTGCAAATTTTCCAGCTTTGACCTTTGAGCATGAAAATAATATGACAAGAACAATTATGTTGAAGGCCAACTAGATTAGTCTCTGAGGTCCATTCTGCCGCTCTTAATTTGTGGTTTCAACGTATATTTGTTTTGAAAATAAAGAATTGGAGGTTTTTACTTTTTTCTGTTGAAAATAGAAAACAAATTAATGTTGTAATTGATTAGAACAAGACTGAAAACAAACTTAACAACTTTAACCTCTGAATGGCGCCGGCCTCCTCCTGCCTGCATCTGCTGTTTCATTATTAAATTGGCTTCACCGTCCTCTGCAGTGCCATTTGTCTTGTCTACATCTCTAATATAGCCTCTGTCTCAGCCTGTGTGGTGCTTGTCTCAGTCATATTATATTTGCTGAGGAGTTGTGGGCAATAACAATGGTGGGGTGCACAGTCATACAAGTGTAGGATCTTAATTTGACCAGTTTCTCACAGCAGCAACAGGAAATGTGAATTATATGTGTGGATTATAATTAATGGCCATTTTTGTAGAGGTTAATACATTTTTAGTTAGGGCAAATCAAGTCTGACATGTTTAAAGTGGAAATGAAAAACTTTAGAAGCCTTTTTAAACCTTGAATATACTAGAAGTTTCCATTTCCTGCAGTGCAGGAAATTTCCTGCAGCAACATGGTGATCAAATTAAGAGCCTCTATCTGTAGTCAGGGGTTTGAAAGAGTGAACACACAGTCACAATATAGTGTCAAGCAAGTGTTTGGCTCAAAATAACTCCATGTCAATGAATTAATAATGAGGAGTTGTATTTCTAAAACCAAACAAGAGAAAAGGAAAGAGAATATGTGTGAGTGTGAACTCATCGTGCTGCTTGCACTGTAGAACAAAGACGTCATCCACCCTCTGGTTCTCCTAGCTAGCTTCTAGCGCTGTGAGGACTGTGCTATTCTTGGAAACCCCAAAACAGAAAACAGCTTTGCCTCTGCTGCTGCTGTTGCCATTGCTGTTGCGACGGCTGCTACTGTTGCCGTTGCTGTTGCTACGGCTGCTACTGCTGTTGTGGCTTCTTGGTGTTGGGGAGAGAGCGGATGAGCACAGTTGGCCGGGAGACACTAGCCTGTGACTCAACGTTGGCTTCACAGCTGTGCTGTGCGACGGGCCTCTCACTGGCAGGTGTGTGGCACGCTTTCACACACCCTCCTGTGACCACAGAAGTCTGATGGGAAGTGGCAAGGAAAGAGGTGTGAAGAGAGGGAGGAGGGGTGGTGGGGAGGTAGGAGAAGAGCGGTTAGGGGGTAAGGGTCTGATAGTAAGGGGGATGGGGTGAAGATGGCACAGTGAATCTGGAAGTGAAAGGGTGACAGTGCCACCACTCCACAACTTTGTCTGTAACTCGTATATATGCAGCGTATCCGTCCAGACACAGATCAGGCAGGCCGTTATGTAAGATTCAGCGTCAGTGCTGAGCTCGCTCTGAAGTGACTAATGCAGCCCCCGGGGGTGACAAAACAGGGAGAAAATAAATAAAAATCTAACATGCAGAAACAAAAAAGCCCACAGTGTTAAAATAAAAAAGTGACAGGAATCTATTTTAGAGAGGCTTTCAAATAACACGGTCATCTCTCTTTCACCTTTCATTCTCCCCCCAACCTGTTGGTTGTACTGCAATTCTGCACATAGTCAGCAAGTAGTGAAAGGGAAAGGGGGATACCTAGTCAGTTGTACAACTGAATGCATTCAACTGAAATGTGTCTTCCGCATTTAACCCAACCCCTCTGAATGGGGCTGCCTTAATCAACATCCAACAGGAAACTCCATACAAATTATCAGTTAATGTGGTGCTTCACATAAATTCTACTAGAAAGGGAACCAGCAAAGAAATATCTGCAAATCTGTGTAACTACACTATATATACAAAAGTATGCGGACACCTCTTGAAATTAGTAGATTCGGCTACTTCAGCCACACCCGTTGCTGACAGGTGTATAAAATCGAGCACACAGCCATGCAATCTCCATAACAAAACATTGGCAGTAGAATGTACTTCCTGAAGAGCTCAGTGATTTTCAACGTGGCACCGCCATAGGAAAATGGATGCCCTGCTAGAGCTGCCCTGGTCAACTGTAAGTGCTGTTATTTTGAAGTGGAAACGCTCAGTCGCGAAGTGGTAGGCCACACAAGCTCACAGAACAGGACCACCGAGTGATGAAGCACGTAACGCATAAAAATCGTCTGTCCTTGGTTGCAACACTCTCTACCAAGTTCCAAACTATCTCTGGAAGCAGCGTCAGCACAAGAACTGTTCGTCGGGAGCTTCATGAAATGGATTTCCATGGCCGAGCAGCCAAACACAAGCCTAAGATCACCATGCCAAGCGTCGGCTGGAGTGGTGTAAAGCTCACCATTGAACTCTGGAGCAGTGGAAACGCGTTGTCTGGAGTGATAAATCACGCTTCACCATCTGGCAGTCGAACTGACAAATCTGGGTTTGGCGGATGCCAGGAGAACACTACATGCCCAAATGCATAGTGCCAACTGTAAAGTTTGGTGGAGGAGGAATCATGGTCTGGGGCTGTTTTTCATGGTTTGGGCAAGGCTCCTTATTTCCAGTGAAGGGAAATCTTAATTCTACAGCATACAATTACATTCTCAACAATTCTGTGCTTCAAACTTTGTGGTAACAGTTTTGGGAAGGCCCGTTCCAGTGCACAAAGCGAGATCCATACAGAAATGGTTTGTCGAGATCGGTGTGGAAGAACTTGACTGGCCTGCACAACCCCATCGAACACCTTTGGGATGAATTGGGACGCCAACTGCGAGCCAGGCCTAATCACCAAACATCAGTGCCCGATCTAACTAATGCTCTTGTAGCTGAATGGAAGCAAGTCCCCGCAGCAATGTTCCAACATCTAGTGAAAAGCCTTCCCAGAAGAGGGGAGGCTTTTATAGCAACGGGGGGACCAACTCCATATTAATGCTCCTGATTTTGGAATGAGATGTACGACGAGCAGGTGTCCACATGCTTTTGGTCATGTAGTGTACATTATTCCAGCATACTGAATAATTCCAATGATGTGGCATTTCCATTGAAGTGAATCTCAGTGAAATTACATTCTGTCTGGTAAATCCACAGATACAATACTACCGAATGATATATCAACCTGGCCCCATGATATTAACTATCAACTTTATTACACAAGGTCAAGATAATGGGGACATTACCTATCTGAGTAAACCCCATGTCATTGTCTGAGTATGTGCTCCAGAGCCCTGGCAGGTACATGTTAGCACAGGTTCGCCGTGCGACTGGGCAGGCTGTGCAGCGTAGATTAGGAGCCTTGATGAGAGGGAAATGGCTGTGCAAAATTGGGTTCTTATCGCTGAAGTTGGCCTGTTCCATATAGCGACACAGGGGCAGGACAGAAATCATCATAAAATGGAACCAGTTCAGAGCCCAATAATTGAATCCCCGGTTGATTATGACTGTGTTCATAAATGGATAAATGGACTTTGTTGCTGAGGGCTTTGAAGATTTCCCAGAAATGCATACAACCAACTGTGTCCCAACTGCTGTGTGATTAATTACGAGGTGAATCTGGAGTCTTCTTGGAAGCAGATACGTTTTTGTTCTCAGAGCCATTTTCCATGCCATCTTTGTGGAGATGAATGGTATAACAAAAACATAACTTTCTCCCCATAACTTTCTGTGTGGCTTGATCTAAAATGTGCTGCATTCATTTCCTGCTCCTCTAAATCATAATATACCAATTATTTTCTTGTCTCAAGTGGTGGCTTTCACAAAATAGAGTAAACATGTTTATCTTAGTTTTAACTTCTCAGAAATATATGGATGTAGTCGACTATACTACAGAGATAACAATTTAAATGTAAATGCATTTCAGTCATTGAATAAAAGTATCAAATGTGTATTTTATGGGGCGGCAGGTAACCCAGTGGTTAAGTGCATTGGCCAGTAACCGAAAGGTTGCTGGTTTAAATCCCCAAGCCGGCAATGTGACAAAATCTGACGCTTTGAGCAAGGCAGTTAACCCCCAACAACAACTCCTTGTGGATGTTGATTAAGGCAGCCCCCTCACCTCTCTGATTCAGAGGGGTTGGGTTAAATGCGGAAGACACATTTCCATTGAATGCATTCAGTTGGTCAACTGACTAGGTCTCCCCTTTTCCCCCCATTGTTGCCTTTTATTCTTGTCTAGCCAACCAAGCATGATTTGTAATGAGCTGATTTTAAATTTGAATGAATGATCCTTTGAACACCCACACTTTACCACCAGACCAGTAATTATCTATAATTGCACTCCCTCTTCAATCAAAATGTGTCATTAGATCCACTTTGATATCTTCTTTAGATTATCATATGATGAATGACTAATATCCTTCAACTTGTCCAAACAGGGGGAAATTAATATTTGAACAGCAATGATATGTGATACTTATTCAGTGTTTCCTTTGATTAGGTAATAGCTAAACAGGTTTCCATATCACATGAGATACATACTATCCCCCACTCCCTAACCCCTCCAATTAAATAAACACTGCTAGATCAATACTGGTTTTGCCCCTGAGCAAACTTGTGACATGCAATAACAGCTGTATCAAACAGGAGCTCACCAATGACCTTGGATGCAAGATGCAAGATGTATCGCTTTCTTGAACGTGAAATACATTTTTAAAAAGGTGCAAAAATGCAAAATGAAAATTCACTGGGACTGGGCCTCAGACTCACTTTGAGTCTACTGGCTTCCATTACGATTTCACTGCGTCGATGGAAAGTGTTGATTTAAAACTCTTTGCTCACCTCTACCCGATCCATAAGGACAATCAGGGAATTTGACAGGGAGACTTGTATTTAATGGAACAGCTACAGGACTGGCTGTATCCATCAGCCTGGCTTCGTTGTGGACTCCAATGCAATCAGCTCAATCTCTTCACTGCAACTCAAAATGTAGTGCCGCTCACTCATATTGGCTGGTCTTTGAGATGACCTATCTAGACTCCACTCCACTTTAGTTGAGAGATAGCAGGTAGGAACACAAATGAGAATCACTGGAAATCATGATGTATTAGTTAATGAAGGTTGTAGCTGGTTTAATACATTATTGCCCACCTCCCCCACCCCAGAAAATACATCATTTTGGAGTTGCACAAAGCAGCATGTGTAACGTTAACAATTGTAGTTACATCCACATGCTTTCAAAACACTTCAACAACACCTTGATCATAAAATAGCCTGAAGGAGAACAGGAAAAAGCCAATCTCCTTGAACTTCTAAAATGAAGATAAGCTTTGTGCCATCAGCTGTGAATCAGTCCAACAGTTGAGCGGTTGAAAAAGGTCCTGAGGAGCTGCTGATTGCTTTGAAGTGGAAAAGATAGCAGGCTTGATTTCAGGCTGCTACAGTACATCTCTGAACTTCAGTCAGAAGCAGTCTACAGTCGGTACAATGCATTTTCATAGATAACAAGGAAATGTCCTGTACTTTGTCAGGTAGATTGGATACATGTGCAGTGATTCATTTCAATGATTTAAAGCAATCTTTAAAATATATTTACTGATATCAAGAACATGGATTACTTGCTCTCTGCCACATGCAATGTTTAGAGCCCAGAGTGTTTCATGCATTTGACCTGACAAGGAAAAACTCAGGGCTTGAACAACATTATATACAGTACCAGTCAAAAGTTTGGACACACGTACTCATTCAAGGGTTATTCTTCATTTTTAATATTTTCTACATCATAGAATAATAGTGAAGACATCAAAACTAGGAAATAACACATATGGAATCATGTATTAACCCAAAAAGTGTTAAACAAATCGAAATGTATTTTATATTTGAGATTCTTCAAAGTAGCCACCCTTTGCCATGACAGCTTTGCACACTCTTGGTATTCTCTCAACCACCTTCATGAGGTAGTCACCTGGAATGCATTTAAATGAACAGGTGTGCCTTGTTAAAAGTTCATTTCTGGAATTTCTTTCCTTCGTAATGCGTTTGAGCCAATCAGTTGTGTTGTGACAAGGTAGGGGTGGTATACAGAAGATAGCCCTATTTGGTAAAAGACCAAGTCCATATTATGGCAAGAACAGCTCAAAGAAGCAAAGAGAAACGACAGTCCATCATAACTTTAAGACATGAAAGTCAGTCAATCCGGAAAATGTCAACAACTTTTAAAGTTTCTTCAAGTGCAGTTGCAAAAACCATCAAGGGGCTTTATGAAACTGGCTCTCATGAGGACCGCCACAGGAAAGGAAGACCCAGAGTTACCTCTGCTGCAGAGGATAAGTTCCTTGGAGCTAACTGCACCTCAGATTGCATCCCAAACAGACACATCTCAACATCAACTGTTCAGAAGAGACTGCGTGAATCAGGCCTTCATGGTCGAATTGCTGCAAAGAAACCACTACTAAGGACACCAATAATAAGAAGAGACTTGCTTGGGACAAGAAACACGAGCAATGGCCATTAGACCAGTGGAAATCTGTCCTTTGGTCTGAAGTGTCCAAATTTGAGATTTTTGGTTCCAACCACCGTGTCTTTGTGAGACGCAAAGTAGGTGAACGGATGATCTTTCCAAGATGGCGTAGCAGTCGGACGTGTATTTTGCCTTGTCCCGTCCCGTGTAAATATTGTTTTTCCTTGTTTTTTCCCGTATATATTTTAATATAGCTTTCCAGCTACGGACTGAATATACTCTCCTGCAACCCGCCTCACCCAATGTGGTACGGAACTGCTATTTTTATACTTAAGAACCGGAACCCCCATCAAAAGCTAGCCAGCTAACTGGCTACTAGCTAGTAGTCAGTTAGCCATTGCTAGGCCCATCTGCTAGGCCCATCTCCCGGCTAGTCGAAAAGGCCCATCAGCCACTCTTTGGACTACAATACCTATTTTGCCAATTGGCCTGGACCCCCGCCAATCCATCACGACTGGACTACTGACGTAATCCGCCCAAGGAGTTTTTTCAACTGGCTCCTCCGTCGCGATGTCCCCTGAATGCCCACCCGCTAGCCTGCTAGCCGCGGCTCGCTAATTGTCGAGAGCACATCGGAATGTTAGCTTAAGAGGCCCATCGGACAAATTCTTTGGCCACTATACCTATTTTGACAATTTGCCTGGTTTACCACACGGAGCCCTGCTGATCCGTCCTCTGAACCGGAAACCCCAACAGAAGCTAGCCAGCTAACTAGCTACTAGCTAGTAGTCAGCTAGCTACTGCTAGCGGTCATCAGCGACCTTTAGCCCGAACAACTCTCGCCAGTCTGCACAACGCGACTCAAGCCAGAGCAAATTGGACATGTTTTTCTCCATATCTCCGGATTACTACCGCAAGCTCTGAACCTTTTCTTCCCCTGGATCATCGCAGCTAGCTAGCTGCTATCCGAGTGGCCACTCCTGGCTAACGTTTCTGTCCCGGAGCAAGAACCAATTAGCCTGGAGCTAGCCTTGCTAGGCCCATCTGCTAGGCCCATCTCCCGGCTAGCCGAAGAGGTCCATCAGCCACTCTTTGGGCTACAATACCTCTTTTGCAGATTGGCCTGGACGCCCGCCGACCCATCACGACTGGACTACCTGCGTGATTCGCCCGAGGGGGTTTCTCAACTGGCTCCTCCGTGGCAACGTCCCCTGAATGCCCATCCGCTAGCCTGCTAGCCGCAGCCCGCTAGCTGTCTAGAGCACATCGGACAGTCAGCTTCAGAGGCCCAACTGACAATTTCTTTGGCCACTATACCTATTTTGCCAAATGGCCTGGTTTACCACATGGAGCCCTGCTGATCCGTAACAGCGCGAGGGGGCCACAACAGACACTGTAGAGCCTCTAGCCCTGCTCAATACATCTTAGTTAAAACTTTAGTTCCACCTCCCACACATGCGGTGACATCACCTGGTTTAAATGCTATTTCTAGAGACAATATCTCTTTCATCATCACTCTATGCCAAGGTTTACCTCCACAGTATTCACATCCTACCATACCTTTGTCTGTACATTATGTCTTGAATCTATTCTACCGTGCCCAGAAATCTGCTCCTTTTACTGTCTGTTCTGAACGTACTAGACAACCAGTTCTTTTAGCCTTTAGCCGTACCCTTATCCTACTCCTCCTCTGTTCCTCTGGTGATGTGGAGGTTAATCCAGGCCCTGCAGTGTCTAGCTCCACTCCCATTCCCCCAGGCGCTCTCATTTGTTAACTTTTGTAACCGTAAAAGCGTTTGGTTTCATGCATGTTAACATTAGAAGCCTCCTCCCTAAGTTTGTTTAATTCACTGCCCTAGCACACTCTGCCAACCCGGATGTCCTATCCATATCTGAATCCTGGCTTAGGAAGACCACCAAAAACCCTGACATTTCCATCCCTAACTATAGCCTTTTCTGACAAGATTGAACTGCCAAAGGGGGCAGAGTAGCAATCGACTGCAGGGGTAGCCTGCAGAGTTCTGTCTTACTATCCAGGTCTGTGCCCAAACTATTTGAGCTTCTACTTTTAAAAATCCACCTCTCCAGAAACAAGTCTCTTACCGTTGCCGCTTGCTATAGACCACCTTCTGCCCCAGCTGTGCCCTGGACACCATATGGAAATTGGTTGCCCCCCATCTATCTTAAGAGCTCGTGCTGTTAGGTGACCTAAACTGGGACATGCTTAACACCCTGGCCATCCTACAATCTAAGGTAGATGCCCTCAATCTCACACAAATGATCAATGAACCCACCAGGTACAACCCCAAATCCGTAAACACGGGCACCCTCATAGATATTATCCTAACCAACCTGCCCTCCAAATACACCTGTGCTGTCTTCAACCAGGATCTCAGCGATCACTGCCTGATTGCCTGCGTCCGTAATGGGTCTGCGGTCAAACGACCACCCCTCATCACTGTCAAACGCTCCATAAAACACTTCAGCAAGCAGGCCTTTCTAATCGACCTGGCCCGGGTATCCTGGAAGGATATTGACCACATTCCGTTAGCTGAGGATGCCTGGTTATTCTTTAAAAGTGCTTTCCTCACCATCTTAAATAAGCATGCCCCATTCAGAAAATGTAGAACCAGGAACAGATATAGCCCTTGGTTCACTCCAGACCTGACTGCTCTTGACCAGCACACAAATCCAGATAGCTGATGTTCTGAAAGAGCTGCAAAATCTGGACCCCTACGAATCAGTAGGGCTAGACAATCTGGACCCTCTCTTCCTAAAATTATCTGCCGAATTTGTTGCAACCCCTATTACTAGCTTGTTCAACCTCTCTTTCATATAGTCTGAGATCCCCAAAGATTGGAAAGCTACCGCAGTCATCCCCCTCTTCAATGGGGGAGACACTCTAGACCCAAACTGCTACAGACCACTATCTATCCTTTCCAGCCCTTCTAAGGTCTTCGAAAGCCAAGTTAACAAACAGATCACTGACCATTTCGAATCCAACCTTACCTTCTCCACTATGCAATCTGGTTTCCGAGCTGGTCATGGGTGCACCTCAGCCATGCTCAAGGTCCTAAACGATATCATAACCACCATCGATAAGAGACAATACTGTGCAGCTGTATTCATCGACCTGGCCAAGGCTTTCAACTCTGTCAATCACCACATTCTTATCGGCAGACTCAACAGCCTTGGTTTCTCAAATGACTGCCTCGCCTGGTTCACCAAGTACTTCTCAGATAGAGTTCAGTGTGTCAAGTCGGAGGACCTGTTGTCCAAACCTCTGACAGTCTCTATGGGGGTGCCACAGGGTTCAATCCTTGGGCCGACTTTTTCATCAATGATGTCGCTCTTGCTGCTGGTGATTCTCTGATCGACCTCTACGCAGACGACACCATTCTGTATACTTCAAATTAAATCAAATTAAATGTTATTTGTCACATACACATGGTTAGCAGATGTTAATGCGAGTGTAGCGAAATGCTTGTGCTTCTAGTTTCCGACCATGAAGTAATATCTAACAAGTAATCTAACCTAACAATTTCACAACAACTACCTTATAGACACAAGTGTACAGGAATTAATAAGTATATGTACATAAAAATATATGAATGAGCGATGGCCGAACGGCATAGGCAAGATGCAGTAGATGGTATAGAGTACAGTACATACATATGAGATGAGTAATGTAGGGTATGTAAAGATTATATAAAGTGGCATTGTTTAAAGTGGCTAGTGATACATTTATTACATCAATTTTTCATTATTAAACTGGCTAGAGATGAGACAGTATGTTGGCAGCAGCCACTCAATGTTAGGGATGGCTGTTTAACAGTCTGATGGCCTTGAGACAGAAGCTGTTTTTCAGTCTCTCGGTCCCAGCTTTGATGCACCTGTACTGACCTCGCCTTCTGGATGATAGCGGGGTGAACAGGCAGAGGCTCGGGTGGTTGATGTCCTTGATGATCTTTCTGGCCTTCCTGTGACATCGGGTGGTGTAGGTGTCCTGGAGGGCAGGTAGTTTGCCCCCGGTGATGCGTTGTGCAGACCTCACTACCCTCTGGAGAGCCTTACGGTTGTGGGTGGAGCAGTTGCCGTACCAGGCGGTGATACAGCCCGACAGGATGCTCTCGATTGTGCATCTGTAAAAGTTTGTGAGTGTTATTGGTGACAAGCAGAATTTCTTCAGCCTCCTGAGGTTGAAGAGGCGCTGCTGTGCCTTCTTCACAGCGCTGTCTGTGTGTGTGGAACATTTCAGTTTGTCCCTGATGTGTACGCCGAGGAACTTAAAACTTTTCACCTTCTCCACTACTGTCCCGTCGTTGTGGATAGGGGTCTAATCCCTCTGCTGTTTCCTGAAGTCCACTATCATCTCCTTTGTTTTGTTGACATTGACTGTGAGGTTATTTTCCTGACACCACACTCCGAGGGCCCTCACCTCCTCCCTGTAGGCCGTCTCGTCGTTGTTGGTAATCAAGCCTACCACTGTAGTGTCGTCTGCAAACTTGATGATTGAGTTGGAGGCGTGCATGGCCACACAGTCATGGGTGAACAGCACCCTTGTAGGGGCCCCAGTGTTGCAGAACAGCGGGGTGGAGATGTTGTTACCTACCCTCACCACCTGGGGCGGCCCGTCAGGAAGTCCAGGACCCAATTGCACAGGGCGGGGTCGAGACCCAGGGTCTCGTGCTTAATGATGAGTTTGGAGGGTACTATGGTGTTGAATGCTGAGCTGTAGTTGAATACATAGGTATTCCTCTTGTCCAGATGGGTTTGGGCAGTGTGCAGTGTGATTGTGATTGCGTCATCTGTGTACCTATTGGGACGGTAAGCAAATTGGAGTGGGTCTAGGGTGTCAGGTAGGGTGGAGGTGATATGGTCCTTGACTAGTCTCTCAAAGCACTTCATGATGACGGAAGTGAGTGCTACAGGGCGATAGTCATTTAGTTCAGTTACCTTCGTATTCATGGGAACAGGAACAATGGTGGCCCTCTTGAACCATGTGGGAACAGCAGACTGGGATAAGGTTTGATTGAATATGTCCGTAAACACGGACATGGTCTGCGCATGCTCTGAGGACGCGGTTGGGGATGCCGTCTGGGCCCGGCAGCCTTGCGAGGGTTAACATGTTTAAATGTTTTACTCACGTTGGCTGCAGTGAAGGAGAGCCCGCAGGTTTTGGTAGCGCGTCGTGTCAGTGGCACTGTGTTGTCCTCAAAGCGAGCAAAGAAGTTGTTTAGTTTGTCTGGGAGCAAGGCATCGTGGTCCGTGACGGGGCTGGTTTTCCTTTTGTAGTCCGTGATTGACTGTAGACCCTGCCACATACCTCTCATGTCTGAGCCGTTGAATTGCGACTCTACTTTGTCTCTATACTGACGCTTAGCTTGTTTGATTGCCTTGCGGAGGGAATAGCTACACTGTTTGTATTCAGTCATGTTTCCGGTCACCTTGCCCTGATTAAAAGCAGTGGTTCGCGCTTTCAGTTTTGCGCGAATGCTGCCATCAATCCACGGTTTCTGTTTTAACCTCTAACGAGCCTCTACCCCGGGTCCGGGATCACCCCCCACCCCCCCACACACTGATTAGCATAGCTAGCATAGCTTCACAAGTAGATAGTAGCATCTAAATATCATTAAATCACAAGTCCAAGACACCAGATGAAAGATACAGATCTTGTGAATAAAGCCACCATTTCAGATTTTTAAAATGTTTTACAGGGAAGACAAAATATGTAAATCTATTAGCTAAACACGTTAGCAAAATACACCACTTTTCTAACTCCATCAGTTTCTTACTACTTCAGGTGCTATCACCAATTCGGCTAAACTAAGATATTGATAGCCACTAACCAAGAAAAAACCTCTTCAGATGACAGTCTGATAACATATTTATGGTATAGGATAGGTTTTGTTAGAAAAAAGTGCATATTTCAGGTAGAAATCACAGTTTACAATTGCACCGACCATCACAAGACGACTAGAATTACTATAGAGAGCAACGTGTATGACCAATTTACTCTTAATAAAACATTTCATAAGAATAGACAAAGCATAGCAATGGAAAGACCCAGATCTTGTGATTCCAGACAATATTTCAGATTTTCTAAGCGTTTTACAGCGAAAACACAATAAATCGATAAGTTAGCATACCACATGTGAAAACGTTACCAGAGCATCGATTCCAGCCAAAGAGCGCTATAACGTAATCACCGCCAAAATATATTAATTTTTTCACTAACCTTCTCAGAATTCTTCCGATGACACTCCTGTAACATCATTTTACAACATACATATACAGTTTGTTCGAAAATGTGCATATTTAGCCATACAAAACCGTGGTTATACAATGGAAATAGTCACAACTCAAGCATCAAAATGAGGGACGTCAGCTTTCAGAGTGATCTAGTTTAATCGAAAGCTAATCATATACTTGACTAAAAAATACAGGGTTGACAGGAATCGAAAGACAAATTAGTTCTTAATGCAACCGCTGACTTACATTTTAAAAATTATCCTTACTTTTCAATACAGGGTTCGCCAAGTGAAGCTATACCAAACAAAATGGCGAAATATGCGTTTAAAATATTTCGACAGAACAACGATTTATCATATTAAATATTGCTTACTTTGAGCTGTTCTTCCATCAGATTCTTGGGCAATGTATCCTTTCTATGTTATAAACTTCTTTTGGTCGATAGATGTCCTCTGTCCTTCGAAATGTCCACTAACAACGACCGAGACCCCGAAACGTTCCCAAAGCTTAAAAGTGCACGACAAAGAAATTCCTCAGAATCGCACTAAACGGATATAAATTGCTATAAAACGGTTCAAATTAACTACATTATGATGTTTTTAACAACTATAACGAGTAAAAACATGACCAGACAAATATTACTGGTTAAACAACGATTTGGAATGAGGCAAGTCCGATGTCCATCCTGCTTGTGACGCGCGAAGAAAAGAGAGTGGTACTTCCACGTTTTCTTGTTTTATAGTGGCTGTGATTGTGCAATCGACTCCATTCAAAACGTGATGACGTACAGACACCCAGAGGAAGACGTAGGCAGTGTCGGTTTCTTCATAGCATTCACTGTCGCCTTAAAAACAGACTCCAGATCAGGGGTAAAAATTTCGGAAATCTGACCCCTGTCATGAAAAGTGCTGTAGATATAGTTCTGTACCACTCAGAGACAAAATTCCAACGGCTATAGAAACTAGAAAGTGTTTTCTATCCAATAATAACAATAATATGCATATTGTACGATCAAGAATTTAGCACGAGGCAGTTTAATTTGGAGACCCAAATATGCTAATGCGGAACAGCACCCCCTATAGTTCCAAGAAGTTAATAGACGCTGTGGGTACAACATCACTGATGCACTTGCTAATAAACTCGCTCACCGAATCAGTGTATTCATCAATGTTATTGTCCGACGCTATGCGGAACATATCCCAGTCCACGTGATCGAAGCAATCTTGAAGCGTGGAATCCGATTGTTCGGACCAGCTTTGAACAGACCTGAGCACGGGCGCTTCCTTTCTTTCTATAGGCTGGGAGAGATTTTGGTGGTCAGATTTTCCGAAAGGAGGGCGGGGGAGGGCTTTATATGCGTCGCGGAAGTTAGAATAACAATGATCCAGGGTTTTGCCAGCTCGGGTCGCGCATTCGATATGCTGATAAAATTTAGGGAGCCTTGTTTTCAGATTAGCCTTGTTAAAATAAAAATAAATAGAAATAAAAAGTTCAATAAATCTCTGCATGTGTGGTTCACATCGTGAAGCATTGAGGAGGAAGTGTGATGGTGTGGGGGTGCTTTGCTCGTGACACTGTTGTTGATTTATTTAGAATTCAAGGCATACTTAACCAACATGGCTACCACAGCATTCTGCTGCGATATGCCACCCCACCTGGTTTGCTCTTAGTGGGACTATCATTTGTTTTTCAACAGGACAATGACCCAACACACCTCCAGGCTGTGTAAGGTCTGTGTGACCAAGAAGGAGAGTGATGGACTGCTGCATCAGATGACCTGGCCTACACAATCACCCGACCTAAACCCAACTGAGATGGTTTGGGATGAGTTGGACCATAGAGTGAAGGAAAAGCAGCCAACAAGTGCTCAGCATATGTGGGAACTCCTTCAAGACTGTTGGAAAAGCATTCCTCATGAAGCAGGTTGAGAGAATGCCAAGAGTGTGCAAAGCTGTCATCAAGGCAAAGGGTGGCAAATTTGAAGAATCTATAATAAAAAATATATTTTGATTTGTTTAACACTTTTTTGGTTACTACATGATTCCATATGTGTTATTTCATAGTTTGATGTCTTCACTATTATTCTACAATGTAGAAAATAGTAAGAAAAAAAAGAAAAACCCTTGAATGAGTAGCTGTTCTAAAACTTTTGACCGGTAGTGTCTATACAAATGTATGTGGACACCCTTTCAAATTTGTGGATTCGGCTATTTTAGCCACACCCGTTGCTGACAGGTGTATAAAATCTAGCACACAGCCATGCAATCTCCATACGGAAACATTGGCAGTAGAATGGCCTTGCTGAAGATCTCAGTGACATTCAACGTGGCACCGTCATAGGATGCTACCTTTCCAACAAGTCAGTTCTTCAAAGTTCTGCCCTGCCAGAGCTGCCCCGGGCAACTGTAAGGGCTGTTATTGTGAAGTGGAAACTTCTAGGAGCAACAACGTCTCAGTGCTGAAGCACGTAGCTCGTAAAAATCATCTGTCCTCGGTTGCAACACTCACTACTGAGTTACAAATTGCCTCTGGAAGCAAGTCAGCACAAGAACTGTTTGCAGGGAGCTTCATGAAATTTCCTAGGGCGAGCAGGCACACACAAGCCTGAGATCACCATGCGCAATGCCAAGCGTCGGCTGGAGTGGTGTAAAGCTCGCCACCATTGGACTCTGGAGCAGGGAAACGCGTTCTCGGTAGTGATGAATCATGCTTCACCATCTGGCAGTTCGACGGACGAATCTGGGTTTGGTGGATGCCAGGAGAATGCTACCTGCCCGAATGCATAGTGCCAACTGTAAAGTTAGTGCCCGACCTCACTAATGCTCTTGTGGCTCAATGGAAGCAAGTCCCCACAGCAATGTTCCAACATCTAGTGAAAAGCCTTCCTAGAAGAGTGGAGGCTGTTATAGAAGCAAAGGGGAGACCAACTCCATATTAAAACCCATGATTTTGGAATGAGATTTTGGCACATACTTTTGGTCATGTAATGTATATATTGTCATATTATACATGATGTCAGCAAAGGGATAATTGTTTCATTTATTTCAAGCCATTAGTCAAGTAAAAAAAACATAAGTACGGTAAGGACAAAATGGCAGATAAAAGTATGATAAGGTTGTCTCCCCTTACGGAAAAAACACCTGAATTTCACGTGATCACGTGAAGTGTTCCAAAAACACATGTGATCACATGATCTTATGTGAAGTTAATGTTGTAACATGTGACAACATGTATAACAACATGTGATAACATATAACTACACGTGTGAAAACCAGTTAGCTTGTATTCATGGATGCCAAGGGAAGCCAGGCTTCCCCTAAGAATTTACCCAAAAATAAATAACTTTCCTCTCTCTGTGTTTCCTTCAGTTCGCAAGGCTGAATGTTTCTCACCAGAGAAAGCATCTGAGTGAGCAAAACAGAGATCCTCTGTCTATGTATGTGTAGCTTATCTATCTGATGCTGTGTGGTATTGATATGATATGATATTATTGATGCCTGTAGCATTGAATGCAAAGGAAGCCAATGAACATTTGGCCTCCCTTGATAAAAATGTTATACAATAACAGCCAATCAGCGTTAATGGCCAATCAGCGTTGAGCTAAACTGAGTCAGCTGTGAATGGTCCTAGCGCACAAAAAAAAGTGTCAAGGAAAACCAGTATGGATTTGACTTCACACCAATCACATCACATCAAGCCAAATGTCAATGACAGAAAGAAAAATTGAATTGTTGCATCTCGTTGTGTTGTTGATATTCGGTGGCTAGCTAGCTAAAATTGTCCCATTCCGAGTGTAACCGATGTGAAATGTCTAGCTTGTTAGCGGTGGTGCGCGCTAGTAGCGTTTCAATTGGTGACGTCACTCGCTCTGAGACCTTGAAGTAGTTGTTCCCCTTGCTCTGCAAGGGCTGCGGCTTTTGTGGCGCGATGGGTAACGATGCTTCAAGGGTGACTGTTGTCTGTGTGCAGAGGGTCCCTGGTAGGGGCGAGGAGAGGGACGGAAGATATGCTGTTACATTGATGCTGTTGACCCGGATCACTGGTTGCTGCGGAAAAGGAGGAGGTCAAAAGGGGGGTGAGTGTAACCGATGTGAAATGGCTAGCTAGTTAGCGGTGGTGCGCGTTTCAATCGGTGACGTCACTCGCTCTGAGACCTTGAAGAAGTTGTTCCCCTTGCTCTGCAAGGGCCGCGGCTTTTGTGGAGCGATGGGTAACGATGCTTTGAGGGTGGCTGTTGTCTATGTGTGCAGAGGGTCCCTGGTTCGAGCCCAGGTAGGGGCGAGGAGAGGGACGGAAGCTATACTGTTACACTAAATTAGCCATGGACTGAGATAAGGATTTGGACTTGTGGTTTTACTTAATTATCCGTACTGGCCAATGATTATAATGCCGATTCTGATCCAAACATAAATTCCTACATTGTGCCTCTGGCCTGAGAGGATGGAAGTTCAAAATGTAGCTAGATGTAAAAGGCTAATTTTAGCTAGCTGGCTAATTGTTGCTCTTGACAGGAAGTTAGGCTAGCGAGCAAGCATTTTAGCCAGGTAGCCTAGAACAACAAAAACTAAAAGTGTATACTGTATAACAGAGTCATAGACCATTTTGGCAACATGAAAGAAAGCAGGAGGGCATTGGTGTTTCTCTTCAAGTAGGGTGAGTCACCATGTTTTTCAACTTATACACACACACACACAAAGCTGTTCTAGCTCGTTGTGGCCCAACGACCAACACCCTATTGGTGGCCCAAAGTTCTATTGGCGGCCCAACGTACTATTAAGACTTTATGTTGGTGTTTCTTTTATTTTGGCAGTTACCTGTACCCCACACACACACACACACACACACACACACACACACACACACACACACACACACACACACACACACACACACACACACACACACACACACACACACACACACACACACACAGAGAGAGAGAGAGAGAGAAATCAGTACATAGGAGAGTCACATGATATTTAGTTTACGTTGATCGGACTAAATAGTTTTTGTTATCTTTTAGTTGTCACTGTATTAGACTACGCAGAGGTGATTAGGTGATGTTGAAATGTTGAAGTTGAAATGGTGATGGAATAGTGGAGTCAGCTCCTGTTTTCTTTGCGACTTGCGGTAACTCTTCAGTGCTCGAAATTAATAGTTATTCTGTAGTCAGAAAATGTGGGGAACATTAACTTATCATGCTGTAGGTCATTTAACTGTTTGTTACATGCAACATGCTTTGTGGACTCCACCTGACAGATGTTGCTCTTCGGTTTTGTGATGAAACAAAGGTGTGTTGAATTTATTCTGCCAATGTATTCTTATTGTCTCGCCCTTAGGCCTGTATATCACGGTCACAAAGCATATGAACTAACAGGTTATAGAGCAAACAACGCAATTATCACAACACATAGGTTGTAATATGGCAATTTTTTCCCAGCTTGGCTTCCCCAGTGATTTTACCCACAGCACCGCTACTGGTGAAAATGTGATCCAATGTGAAGCATTCCAAAAACTAATGTTTTCACATGATTTGTGATTTTCTACATGTGAAATCATGTTTTTTCTGTAAGGGTCCTCAATACTCTGTCATCACTTATAATCCAGAAGGGGAACGTTATGAAGCGCTATTACTTGGAATGTATTAACTGCCGATAACTCCATTGAATGAGAATGATGAAAAGTACTGATGGAAAAAGCTGACAGTCTAAACTTTACTTAAAGGGAAGAAAAGGTCATTTGTATGGTGTGGCCTTTTACAGAATTTAAATCAAGGACAGCTGAGCGCAAAGTGAAATGTCTCCTCTGACCTCCTGGTGATCTTGTATTGCAGGGTGTGCAGAACCATAGAAGCATACAGTACATTACACTGTTTCGTAAGAATTTAATATTTGATCTAGGACAAATTTGACAATGTAAGGAATACTGAAAATACTGGACAATGTAAGCAATACTTTACAATGTAAGCAATACTGGACAATGTAAGCAATACTGCATTTTTTTATTCATCATACATTGACCACACTGCTGTTCTGACACACTGATGCACTGAACCGAACTAAGGTCATCATGGGTGAAATCTACCTCAAAAACACTGATGTAGAAAATCGCTGATCCATATCTTATTTAGCGACTATCTATGCCTTGAACTATCACAGTATTTTAAGTTTGACATTGAATAACGACTTATCCTTACAGCCAACAGGATTGCACTGGCTTTTACAATGGACTCTTTAGGCATGAGGCTTCCCCTTCGATTTTTCCTCTTATTTTCTGCCCCAAATCACTGTGGCGTAAAAGAGAAGAGGAGAAGTGTATCCTCCCACTAAGAGACATGGTGTGATTCCCAGAACAGGAAAGACAGAGGAGTTAAATTTCCCCAGAGGGCCACACACACAGGGGTTCCTCCCCGCTGTCCTGGATCAGAGCTCAGGAGGACAAAATGAAAAAGTCCTCTGTGACCGACAGGCCAATAAAAACCATAGCAACCAATCCTTCCACACGTCACTGGAAGGGAAGTATTCTATGAGACATTGTAGGCTACAAACATAGAAATATACTGAATAGCAAGGGCGTCTCCATTCAAGTCGATGATGGCATAATGGGTGGATGGCAGCCATTTTGAGTGTTTCCTTGCCAGGAAGTAGATGCAGGAAATGTACCCTTCAATCTGTGCTGTGATTTGTTGAGTCAACTCAACTGACATTACAAAAAATATATTCCATTGCATGAGCAACATCAGTTAGCATAATTTGAATGAACATTCTACATTACTATGGCAATCCAGCATGGTCCCAGTTGGTATTAAATAGAAAGTTACGGCCCCGCCCGCCAGTGGGGAAACCAATCTTTGGTTACCTTGATTACCCAATTGGCTCACAGATAAAAAGGTCACATTTAAATGTTTTCCACACACACAGCTACAGTATGTGAAGCCTACTTGGACACGGGGCCCCCACAATTTCCCACTCTTCCACACCGAATAGCCTGGAGCCACAGGATTCTTCTCGCAGGCTCTATTTCCCTACGTGGGAGCATTGCAAACCCTAGGTCAGGATTTATTTTTACCTGGTTACATGTATATTGAACAACACAGCAGCTTTTCAGCATGTTCTGTTATTTCTGTATAAAAAAAAAAAAATACAACGGGAAAGAATGTTTGTTTTCCTCAATTTGTGGGCGGGGTCGAGGGGAATTCCTTATTATTACGTGAATACCGACTGGGAATATCAGTTGTTATGCAACTGGTGGGTCTAATCCTGAATGCTGATTGGTTAAAAGCGCATTCCAGCCGTTGTTTATTCCATAAGGTACCACCGGCTAAATATAAACTCAGCAAAAAAAGAAACGCCCCATTTTCAGGACCCTGTCGTTCAAAGATAATTTGTAATCCAAATAACTTCACAGATCTTCATTGTAAAGGGTTTAAACACTGTTTCCATGCTTGTTCAATGAACCATGAACAATTAATGAACATGCACCTGTGGAACGGTCATTAAGACACTAACAGCTTACAGACGGTAGGCAATTAAGGTCAAAGTTATGAAAACTTAGGACACTAAAGAGGCCTTTCTACTGGCTCTGAAAAACACCAAAAGAAAGATGCATGGGGTCCCTGCTCATCTGTGTGAACGTGCCTTAGGCATGCTGCAAGGAGGCATGAGGACTGCAGATGTGGCCAGGGCAATAAATTGCAATGTCCGTACTGTGAGACGCCTAAGACAGAGCTACAGGGAGACAGGACGGACAGCTGATCTTCCTCTCAGTGGCAGACCACGTGTAACAACACCTGCACAGGATCGGTACATCCGAACATCACACCTGTCGGACAGGTACAGGAGGGCAACAACAGCTGCCCGAGTTACACCAGGAATGCACAATCCCTCCATTGCTCAGACTGTCTGCAATAGGCTGAGAGAGGCTGGACTGAGGGCTTGTAGGCCTGTTGTAGTAAGGCAGGTCCTCACCAGACATCACAGGCAACAACATCACCTATGGGCACAAACCCACCGTCGCTGGCCCAGACAGGACTGGCAAAAAGTGCTTTTCACTGACAAGTCGCGGTTTTGTCTCTTCAGGGGTGATGGTCGGATTTGCGTTTATTGTCGAAGGAATGAGCGGTACACCGAGGCCAGTACTCTGGAGCGGGATCGATTTGGAGGTGGAGGTCCGTCATAGTCTGTGACGGTGTGTCACAGCATCATCGGACTGAGCTTGTTGTCATTGCAGGCAATATCAGTGCTGTGCGTTACAGGGAAGACCCTCCTCTCTCATCTGGTACCCTTCCTGCAGGCTCATCCTGACATGACCCTCCAGCATGACAATGCCACTAGCCATACCGCTCGTTCTGTGCATGATTTCCTGCAAGATAGGAATGTCAGTGTTCTGCCATGGCCAGCGAAGAGCCCGGATCTCAATCCCATTGAGCACGTCTGGGACCTTTTGGATCGGAGGGTGAGGGCTAGGGCAAATTCCCCCCATAAATGTCTGGGAACTTGCAGGTGCCTTGGTGGAAGAGTGGGGTAACATCTCACAGCAAGAACTGGAAAATCTGGTGCAGTCCATGAGGAGGAGATGCAATGCAGTACTTAATGCAGCTGGTGGCCAAATCAAATCAAAGTTGTTATGTCACGTGCGCCAAATACAACAGGTGTAGACCTTACAGTGAAATGCTTACTTACAGGCTCTAACCAATAGTGCAAAAAAGGTGTGTGTGTGTGTGTAGGTAAGTAAAGAAATAAGACATTTGAAAATAAGAGTAGCAAGTCTATATACAGACACCGGTTAGTCAGGCTTATTGAGGTAGTATGTACATGTAGGTATGGTTAAAGTGATGCATATATGATGAACAGAGAGTAGCAGTAGTGTAAAAAGAGGGGTTGGCGGGAGGTGGGACACAATGCAGATAGCCCGGTTAGCCAATGTGCAAGAGCACTGGTTGGTCGGGCCAATTGAGGTAGTATGTACATGAATGTACAGTTAAAGTGCCTATGCATATAAGATAAACAGAGAGTAGCAGCAGTGTAAAAAAGGGATGGGGGGGGGGGGGTACACAATGCAAATAGTGCGGGTAACCATTTGTTTACCTGTTCAGGAGTCTTATGGCTTGGGGGTAAAAACTGTTGAAAAGCCTTTTTGTCCTTTGTATCTGGCCACACCAGATACTGACTGTTACTTTTGATTTTGACCCCCCCTTTGTTCAGGGACACATTATCCCATTTCTGTTAGTCACATGTCTGTGGAACTTGTTCAGTTTATGTCTCAGTTGTTGAATCTTGTTATGTTCATACAAATATTTACACATGTTAAGTTTGCTGAAAATAAACGCAGTTGGCAGTGAGAAGACGTTTCTTTTTTTGCTGCGATCATGACATTAAAATGCCTATTTCAAATCAAATGAAACTTTATTTGTCACATGTGCCGAATACAACAAGTGTAGACATTACAGTGAAGTGCTTACTTACAAGACCTTAACCAACAAGAAGAGTTAGGAGCATTTTTACCAAATAAACTAAAGTAAAAAATTGTAAAAAGTAACACAATAAAATAACGACAACGAGGCTATATACTCTGTTCCATCTGATTCCACTGTCTCATCAGCCCAGGCAGGGAAGTTATAAACTTGATCTCCACTATAAAAATCATCTAGACATTATCTCACACTTCTTTAAGACATTTAGTTTTCAACAGCGGAGATTTGTATAAAACTTGGTGTATCTCCCCGACATTTGCAACATTGTTTCAATATTCAAATTCATATTCTCCAACGGTGTAGTGGTCGGGAGTCGGGACGAGAGAGAGAGGCAGGCAGCATTTCTCAGCCAGTCGATATCATGAAAATCAGCTGGCATAATTTTTATGGATATATTCAAAGACATATTAATTGAAAAAAGGTAAAACTACATCAAGTGCAGCTAGTTTGCAGACTTTCCAGCTTTCCACCTCCTTCCTGAGTGGTATGACGGCTGCGTGGTCCCATGGTGTCCCACTTGAGTACTATTGTTTGTACAGATGAACGTGGTACCTTCAGGCGTTTGGAAATTGCTCCCAAGGATGAACCAGACTTGTGGAGGTCTACAATTTTTTTTCTGAGGTCTTGGCTGATTTCTTTAGATTTTCCCATGATGTCAAGCAAAGAAGCAATGAGTTTGAAGGTAGGCCTTGAAATACATCCACAGGTACACCTCCAATTGACTCAAATGATGTCAATTAGCCTATCAGAAGCTTCTAAAGCCATGACATAATTTTCTGGAATTCTCCAAGCTGTTTAAAGGCACAGTCAACTTAGTGTATGCCAACTCCTCACCCACTGGAATTGTGATACAGGGATTTATAAGTTAAATAATCTGTATGTAAACAATTCTTGGAAAAATGACTTGTGTCATGTGCAAAGTAGATGTCCTAACCGACTTGCCAAAACTATAGTTTGTTAACAAGAAATTTGTGGAGAGGTTGAAAAACAAGTTTTAATGACTCCAACCTAAGTGTATGTAAACTTCCGACTTCAAATATAAAAGTAATTGTTTTCCCCACAGCAGCCTCAAACTGGATAAATTACTGAGTAACAAACAAAAGACAGATAAATTAGAAATTGAAATTGGGACTACAACTCACAGTCATCAATCTTCCTTTTAAACCTTTGTTAATAAAAAATATATATATATATTTGACCTTTATTTAACCAGGTAGGCTAGTTGAGAACAATTTCTCATTTACAACTGCGACCTGGCCAAGATAAAGCAAAGCAGTGCAACACAAACAACAACACAGAGTTACACATGGAATAAACAAACATACAGTCAATAATACAATAGAAAAAGTCTATATACAGTGTGTGCAAATGAGGTACGATAAGGGAGGTAAGGCAATAAATAGGCCATAGTGGCGAAATAATTACAATATAGCAATTAAACACTGGAGTGATAGATGTGCAGAAGATGAGTGTGCAAGTAGAGATACTGGGGTGCAAAGGAGCAAAATAAATATAATAAATAACTGTATGGGGATGAGGTAGTTAGATGGGCTATTTACAGATGGGCTATGTAGGTGGTGCAGTGATCTGTGAGCTGCTCTGACAGCTGGTGCTTAAAGCTAGTGAGGAAGATATGAGTCTCCAGCTTCAGGGATTTTTGCAGTTGGTTCCAGTCATTGGCAGCAGAGAACTGGAAGGAAAGGCGGCCAAAGGAGGCATTGGCTTTGGGGTTGACCAGTGAAATATACCTGCTGGAGCGCGTGCTACGGGTGGGTGCTGCTATGGTGACCAGTGAGCTGAGATAAGGCGGGGCTTTACCTAGCAGAGACTTACAGATGACCTGGAGCCAGTGGGTTTGGCGACAAATATGAAGCGAGGGCCAGCCAACGAGAGCATACAGGTTACAGTGGTGGGTAGTATATGGGGCTTTGGTGACCAAACAGATGGCACTGTGATAGACTGCATCCAATTTGCTGAGTAGAGTGTTGGAGGCTATTTTGTAAATGGCATCGCCGAAGTCAAGGATCGGTAGGATAGTCAGTTTTACGAGGGTATGTTTGGCAGCATGAGTGAAAGATGCTTTGTTTGCGAAATAGGAAGCCGATTCTAGATTTAATTTTGGATTGGAGATGCTTAATGTGAGTAGTTGTCCACATATTCTCAGTCAGAACCGTCCAGAGTAGTGATGCTGGATGGGCGGGCAGGTGTGGGCAGCGATTGGTTGAAGAGCATGCATTAAGTTTTTCTTGAATTTAAGAGAAGTTGGATGCCAAGGAAGGAGAGTTGTATGGCATTGACGCTCATCTAAAGGTTAGTTAACACAGTGTCCAAAGAAGGGCCAGAAGTGTACAGAATGGTGCCGTCTGCGTAGAGGTGGATCAGAGGATCACCAGCAGCAAAAGCGACATCATTGATGTATACAGAGAAAAGAGTCGGCCCGAGAATTGAACCCTGTGGCACCCCCATAGAGACTGCCAGAGGTCCGGACAACAGGCCCTCCGATTTGACACCCTGAACTCTGTCTGAGAAGTAGTTGGTGAACCAGGAGAGGCAGTCATTTGAGAAACCAAGGCTGTTGAATCTGCCGATAAGAATTTGGTGATTGACAGAGTTGAAAGCCTTGGCCAGGTCGATGAATACAGCTGCACAGTATTGTCTCTTATCGATGGTGGTTATGATATCGTTTAGGACCTTGAGCATGGCTGAGGTGCACCCATGACCAGTTAGGAAACCAGATTGCATAGCGGAGAAGGTACGGTGGAATTCGAAATGGTCAGTGATCTGTTTGTTAACTTGGCTTTCAAAGACCTTAGAAAGGCAGGGTAGGACAGATAGAGGTCTGTAACAGTTTGGGTCTAGAGTGTCTCCCCCATTGAAGAGGGGGATGACCACGGCAGCTTTCCAATCTTTGGGGATCTCAGACGATACGAAAGAAAGGTTGAACAGGCTAGTAATAGGGGTTGCAACAATTTCGGCAGCTAATTTTCGAAATAGAGGGTCCAGATTGTCTGGCCCTGCTGATTTGTAGGGGTCCAGATTTTGCATCTCTTTCAGAACATCAGCTATCTGGATTTGGGTGAAGGAGAAATGGGGAAGGCTTGGGCAAGTTGCTGTGGGGGGTGCAGGTCTGCTGGTAGGGGTAGCCAGGTGGAAAGCATGGCCAGCCGTTGAAAAATTCTTATTGAAATTCTCAATTATCGTGTATTTATCGGTGGTGACAGTGTTTCCTAGCCTCAGTGCAGTGGGCAGCTGGGAGGAGGTGCTCTTATTCTCCATGGACTTTAGAGTGTCCCAGAACATTTGGAGTTAGAGCTACAGGATGCAAATTTCTGTTTGAAAAAGCTAGCCTTTGCTTTCATAACTGCCTGTGTATACTGGTTCCTAACTTCCCTGAAAAGTTGCATATCGCAGGGGCTATTTGATTCTAATGCAGTACGCCACAGGATGTTTTTGTGCTGGTCAAGGGCAGTCAGGTCTGGAGTGAAACAAGGGCTATATATCTGTTTCTGGTTCTACATTTTTTGAAAGTGGCATGCTTATTTAAGATGGTGAGGAAGCCACTTTTAAAGAATAACCAGGCATCCTCTACTGACGGAATGTGGTCAATATCCTTCCAGGATACCCGGGCCAGGTCGATTAGAAAGGCCTGCTTGCTGAAGTGTTTTAGGGAGCATTTGACAGTGATGAGGGGTGGTCGTTTGACCGCAGACCCATTACAGACGCAGGCAATCAGGCAGTGATCGCTGAGATCCTGGTTGAAGACAGCACAGGTGTATTTGGAGGGCAGGTTGGTTAGGATAATATCTATGAGGGTGCCCGTGTTTACGGATTTGGGGTTGTACCTGGTGGGTTCATTGATCATTTGTGTGAGATTGAGGGCATCTACCTTAGATTGTAGGATGGCCAGGGTGTTAAGCATGTCCCAGTTTACGTCACCTAACAGCACGAGGTCTGTTGATAGATGGGGGGCAATCAATTCACATATGGTGTCCAGGGCACAGCTGGGGGCAGAAGGTGGTCTATAGCAAGCGGCAATGGTGAGAGACTTGTTTCTGGAAAGGTGGATTTTTAAAAGTAGAAGCTCAAATAGTTTGGGCACAGACCTGGATAGTAAGACAGAACTATGCAGGCTATCTCTGCGGTCGATTGCAACTCTGCCCCCTTTGGCAGTTATATCTTGTCGGAAAATGCTATAGTTATGGAAATGTTAGGGTTTTTGGTGGTCTTCTTAAGCCAGGATTCCGACATGGCTAGGACATCCGGGTTGGCAGAGTGTGCTAAAGCACTGAATTAAACAAACTTAGGGAGGAGGCTTCTAATGTTAACATGCATGAAACCAAGGCTTTTACGGTTACAGAAGTTAATAAATGAGAGCGCCTGGGGAATGGGAGTGGAGCTAGGTACTGCAGGGCCTGGATTAACCTCTATATCACCAGAGGAACAGAGGAGGAGTAGGATAAGGGTACGGCTAAAGGCTATAAGAACTGGTCGTCTAGTACGTACGGAACAGAGAGTAAAAGGAGCATGTTTCTGGGCACGGTAGAATAGATTCAAGGCACAATGTACAGACAAAGGTATGGTAGGATGTGAATACAGTGGAGGTAAACCTATGCATTCAGTGATGATGAGAGATATTGGCTCTAGAAACATCATTTAAACCAGGTGAGGTCACCGCAAGTGTGGGAGGTGCAATTAAAGGGTTAGCTAAGGCGTATTGAGCAGGGCTGGAGGCTCTACAGTGAAATAAGGCAATAATCACTAACCAGAACAGCAATGGACAAGGCATATTGACATTAGGGAGAGGCATGCGTAGCTGAGTGATCATAGGGGTCCAGTGAGTAGCTCGGCGGGCTGGAGAAACGGCGATTCAGACAGCTAGTGGACCGGGGCTAGCAAGCTAGCAGAAGGGCCTTAGAGGGACGTTGCAACGGAAAAAGTATTTTGTAGCGCCTTCGTGCTGTTACTGTCGGCATACCAGTCGTGATGGATCGGCAGAGCTCCGTGTGGTAAAAGGGTCCAGGCCTTTTGGCAAAACACGGAATAAAATAACTTGTCCGATGGGCCTCTTCAGCTACAGTTCGATATGCTCTAGACAGCTAGCGGGCCGCGGCTAGCAGGCTAGCAGATGGGCATTCAGGGGACGTCGCGACGGAGGAGCCAGTTGAAAAAAACCCTCGGGCAGATTACGTCGGTATCCAGTCGTGATGAATCTTTGGGGCTCCGTGACGTCAGTAAAAGGGGTCCAGGCCATTTGCAAAATAGGTATTGTAGCACAAGGAGTGGCTGATGGACCTCTTTGGCCAGTCAGGAGATGGGAGATGGGCCTTTCCGGGAGATGGGCCTAGCAAACGCTAGCTCCAGGCTAATTGGTTCTTGCTTCGGGACAGCGACGTATAACAGCTCGGATAGCAGGTCATCGGCTAGCAGCTCGGAAAGCAGCTAGCTAGCTGCAATGATCCAGGTGAAAAGGTTCAGAGCTTGCGGTAGGAATCTGGAGATAGGAGAAAAATAAGTCCGATTTGCTCTGGTTTGATTCGCGCTGTGCAGACTGGTAAGAGTTGTTCGGGCTAAAGGTTAGCTGATGACCGCTAGCAGTGGCTAGCTGACTACTAGCTAGTAGCTAGTTAGCTGGCTAGCTACTGTTGGGGGTTCCAGTTCAAAAGTAAAGAAAATAGCAGATCCATACCAGATTGGGTGAGGCGGATTGCAGGAGAATATGTTGAAGTTGAGGTTATGAAAAAAATTTTTTTTTAAATATGCGAAGATAAAATATATAAAAATATATATACACGGGACACGACAAGAAGATGACTAACACGTCTGACTGCTACGCCATCTTGGAAACAAGACAGTTAATGAGAATAATGTGAGAATTATTTAAATGCAGATGTAGGATCTTAATCTGAGCGAGTTTGCTCAAAAATACAAAAATACTTGTCCAGCAGGAAATGTTAATTAATATGTGGATTATAATTCATGGAAATGTTTGTGTGGACTGATACATTTTTGGGAAATAAAATGTATCCTGCAACAGGGTGATCAAAATAAAGATCCTACATCTGTATGCAATCATTTTCTTCTGAGATAACGGATGGTCTTCAAGTGTCTCTGGTCCAGGATGGAAAGCTCCGTGGATGCGATAGGCCTATATACATTCACAATGTATGCACTCACTAGCCTATTGTACGTCGTTCTGGATAAGAGTGTCTGCTAAATTACAAAAACTTTGAAAGCAAAAATGTAAATACACCCCGGCCCACATTCCTGTAAAGACTGAGGTATGAGTTGGGACCTCATGATTAAGTGGGAAGGCGTGAATAAAAGGACAAAGGGATATTTATGAGTGTACGGTTGTTGACTCAAATGAATGGGCTGTCGCAGATGTTCTGCCAGAGGTAAATTAATTATTAATCTGGAATATTCTCAATGTTGCTTTTGTGTCTACCCCTCATCTTTCATCCAACGGCTATATTTTAAATGTTTTTGATTTTTCAAATGTATTTAACCTTTATTTAACTAGGCAAGTCAGTTAAGTATAAATTGTTATTTACAATGACGGTCTACCCCTGCCAAACCCGGACAACGCTGTGCCAATTGTGGGCCAATTATATCGAAGGTGTCCTGTTTCTTCGTTCATTTCTAAACAACATGATGGAAACAGTGTCGTGGAATTTGCATTTGCATGAATAAAAGTGGCAAATGAGGGTAAATTAGTCATGTCTGACTGCCTACTATGGGACTGTAAATAAAGCATTTTCAGAATTGTAAATAAAGCATTTTTTGTTAGCTGTGTGTGAGAATTTTTTTTAATTTGAATTACATTACTAGTTAATGTTGGTGTCTTCTGGTGTCCTGCGCCCAAGGGATGACCATTTATTACAGTTCCAAACATAGTCATGGGTTGACAGAGCTTTGTGCACCTATTGTACACTGACGGGATAGTAACAAAGAAACAATGAGTAAACATATATAGACACTTGACACCAAACTGATTATTATCCAGTTTTGATTGATACTCCATGTGTTAGACAGTTGTCACACATGGAGTACTAAAAGGTTATAAAAATGAAACATTGAAAACTGAAAACAGTTTAAAACCCACGTCTCCATAACCCATATCTCCGTAATCCATGTCCACATAACCCATGTCTCCATAGAACACTTCTCTACAACCCATGTCTCTACAACCCATGTCTCCATAACCCATGTGTCTACAACCCATGTGTCTACAACCCATGTCTCTATAACCCATGTCTACACAACACATGTCTCCATAGCCCACTTCTCTACAACCCATGTCTCTACAAGACATGTCTCCATAACCCATGTCACTATAACCCGTGTCTCTACAACCCATATCTCTATAACCCATGTCTCCACAACATGTCTCCATTACCCATGTCTCCACAACCCATGTCTCCACAACCCATGTCTCCATAACCCATGTCTCTACAACCCATGTCTCTAAAACCCATGTCTCTATAACCCATGTCTCTACAACCCATGTCTCCATAACCCATGTCTCTACAACCCATGTCTCTAAAACCCATGTCTCTATAACCCATGTCTCCATAACCCATGTCTCTACAACCCATGTCTCCATAACCCATGTCTCTACAACCCATGTCTCTATAACCCATGTCTCCACAACATGTCTCCATTACCCATGTCTCCACAACCCATGTCTCCACAACCCATGTCTCCATAACCCATGTCTCTACAACCCATGTCTCTAAAACCCATGTCTCTATAACCCATGTCTCCATAACCCATGTCTCTACAACCCATGTCTCCATAACCCATGTCTCTACAACCCATGTCTCTATAACCCATGTCTCTACAACCCATGTCTCTAAAACCCATGTCTCTATAACCCATGTCTCTACAACCCATGTCTCCATAACCCATGTCTCTACAACCCATGTCTCTATAACCCATGTCTCTAAAACCCATGTCTCCATAACCCATGTCTCTACAACCCATGTCTCTATAACCCATGTATCCATAACCCATGTATCCATAACCCATGTCTCTACAACCCATGTCTCTAAAACCCATGTCTCTATAACCCATGTCTCTACAACCCATGTCTCCATAACCCATGTCTCTACAACCCATGTCTCTAAAACCCATGTCTCTATAACCCATGTCTCCATAACCCATGTCTCTACAACCCATGTCTCCATAACCCATGTCTCTACAACCCATGTCTCTATAACCCATGTCTCTACAACCCATGTCTCTAAAACCCATGTCTCTACAACCCATGTCTCTATAACCCATGTATCCATAACCCATGTATCCATAACCCATGTATCCATAACCCATGTCTCTATAACCCGTGTCTCTACAACCCATATCTCTATAACCCATGTCTCCACAACATGTCTCCATTACCCATGTCTCCACAACCCATGTCTCCACAACCCATGTCTCCATAACCCATGTCTCTACAACCCATGTCTCTAAAACCCATGTCTCTATAACCCATGTCTCCATAACCCATGTCTCTACAACCCATGTCTCCATAACCCATGTCTCTACAACCCATGTCTCTATAACCCATGTCTCTACAACCCATGTCTCTAAAACCCATGTCTCTATAACCCATGTCTCTACAACCCATGTCTCCATAACCCATGTCTCTACAACCCATGTCTCTAAAACCCATGTCTCTATAACCCATGTCTCCATAACCCATGTCTCTACAACCCATGTCTCCATAACCCATGTCTCTACAACCCATGTCTCTATAACCCATGTCTCTACAACCCATGTCTCTAAAACCCATGTCTCTATAACCCATGTCTCCATAACCCATGTATCCATAACCCATGTATCCATAACCCATGTCTCTACAACCCATGTCTCTAAAACCCATGTCTCTATAACCCATGTCTCTACAACCCATGTCTCCATAACCCATGTCTCTATAACCCATGTCTCCATAACCCATGTATCCATAACCCATGTCTCCATAACCCATGTCTCTACAACCCATGTCTCCATAACCCATGTCTCTACAACCCATGTCTCTATAACCCATGTCTCTACAACCCATGTCTCTAAAACCCATGTCTCTAAAACCCATGTCTCTACAACCCATGTATCCATAACCCATGTATCCATAACCCATGTCTCTACAACCCATGTCTCCATAAACCATGTCTCTACAACCCATGTCCCTACAATCCATGATTCTATAACCCATGTCTCTATAAGCTATGTCTCTATAACCCATGTCTACACAACACATGTCTCCATAGCCCACTTCTCTACAACCCATGTCTCTACAAGACATGTCTCCATAACCCATGTCACTATAACCTGTGTCTCTACAACCCATGTCTCCATAACCCATGTCCTCATAACCCATGTCTCTATAACCCATGTCTCTACAACCCATGTCTCCATAAACCATGTCTCTACAACCCATGTCTCTATAACCCATGTCTCTACAACCCATGTCCCTACAATCCATGATTCTATAACCCATGTCTCCATAACCCATGTCCTCATAACCCATGTCTCCACAACCCATGTCTCCATGCGGCCTCTGCCCGGGAAATCACATTACATTTGCCCATTTTCATCACCCCTTCCTAGACATGTAAGATCATATGTGGACTGTCACAATTTATTTTGTCTGGTACAAGAAGCGTATTGCTGGGAGACATGGGTTGGTAAAGAACAGACAGTGAAGTGGTTCACAGCATCAAAAGGTATCTGTCCTAAAGAAGCCCGCTTTAGAAGGATATTATTTACATCTGTGAAACATAAACACCCACTTACTGTATATCTTACCGCTAGAACGGAGCATTTGAGCTCAATTACAATTCACATACACTAGTTTGTTGTAAGAGGTTCTCCAAAACATTCTATTGCACACAGTTGCAGCATTTATATACATGGGCACACAGTAAGTGATAGTGATGGGCGAAAACATGTATACAGTTACATATTGGGATGTATCGTATCGTTTTGACATTATCGGAATATTATTTTTGCCCTGGTTGCCTGTACTTGCACTAAAACAACAGTATTTTTCCTTCTGTAGCTTGTTCTCCATCTTTTTAAATAGGGAGCCAATTTGTTTTCAGCACTTTTGACTGATCAAAACTTGTTTTCTCATGTCTCTCTCTTGTCCCTCTGCAGCAGACATATAGTGAGCAATATGTTTGGAACATCGAATCGCAATACATATAGAATTGTGAGAATCGTAAGAATCGCAATACATATAGAATTGTGAGAATCGTAAGAATCGCAATACATATTGTATCTGCACCTAAGTATCGTGAGGTCCCTGGCAAATCCCAGCCCTAGTTAATGACTGTATCAGTGAGTGATTGTGTTGAAGAGATAACCATGGCAGTTCATGTCTAGAACACAAGTGTGCAGCACATCCACTGACGCATACTCAAGACTACTCTCTGCTTCACTGTGCATGTCCATCGAATTGGATAGAATATAGGCTAAGATTAGGAATTTAGAATCGTCAGGCCCTGACGTGGTATAGTAATATTGATTCAATCAATACATGGATTGATTCAACTAAACTCTGAACTAGTCAACTTCCTGCGACTCTGACTCATCGGCCACTGATGTACAGTTTGATGAATGATGCTTTGGTTCATACTTTTTTATTTTTTTATTTTTTTATTTCACCTTTATTTAACCAGGTAGGCTAGTTGAGAGCAAGTTCTCATTTGCAACTGCGACCTGGCCAAGATAAAGCATAGCAGTGTGAACAGACAACAACACAGAGTTACACATGGAGTAAACAATAAACAAGTCAATAACCTGGTAGAAAAAAAAGAGAATCTATATACAATGTGTGCAAAAGGCATGAGGTAGGCAATAAATCGAATAATTACAATTTAGCAGATTAACACTGGAGTGATAAATCATCAGATGATCATGTGCAAGAAGAGATACTGGTGTGCAAAAGAGCAGAAAAGTAAATAAATAAAAGCAGTATGGGGGGTGAGGTAGGTAAATTGGGTGGGTAGTTTACAGATGGACTATGTACAGCTGCAGCGATCGGTTAGCTGCTCGGATAGCAGATTTTTAAAGTTGTTGAGGGAGATAAAAGTCTCCAACTTCAGAGATTTTTGCAATTCGTTCCAGTCGCAGGCAGCAGAGAACTGGAAGGAAAGGCGTCCAAATGAGGTTTTGGCTTTAGGGATGATCAGTGAGATACACCTGCTGGAGCGCGTGCTACGGGTGGGTGTAGCCATCGTGACCAGTGAACTGAGATAAGGCGGCACTTTACCTAGCATAGCCTTGTAGATGACCTGGAGCCAGTGGGTCTGGCTACTTTATTGAATTTGCTGTGTAGCCTACAGCGATGATTGGTTGATTGTGTTTACAATGTCACCTGGCATGGCTGGAATGATTAATCATTATGGCACATGGGTATCCATATGAGGCAACTATATTCCAATCAAATACAATTTTATTCGTCACATGCTTCGTAAACAACAGATGTAGACGAACAGTTAAATGTTTACTTACGTGCCCTTCTCAACAATGCCGATGTAAAGTAGAGAAATAATAGAAAAGTAAAACAGGTAATGTTAAAAGTAAGAATAAATACACAATGAGTAACAATAACTTGTCTATATAGACGGGGTACCAGTACCGAGTCAATGTGCAGGAGTACAAAGTAATTGAGGTAGATATGTACATATACTGTAGGTAGGGATAACGTGACTAGGCAACAGGATAGATAATACACAGTAACAGCAGCGTATGTGATGAGTCAAAAGAGTTCGTGCAAAAAGCGTCAATGCAGATAATCCGAGTAGCTATTGGTTAACTACAGTATTTAACTAACTATTTAGCAGTCTTATGACTTGGTGGTAGAAGCTGTTCAGGTTCCTGTTGGTTCCAGACTTGGTGCATCGGTACCGCTT
Source organism: Salvelinus alpinus (assembly GCF_045679555.1). Lineage (NCBI taxonomy): Eukaryota > Metazoa > Chordata > Actinopteri > Salmoniformes > Salmonidae > Salvelinus > Salvelinus alpinus. The sequence goes on along the minus strand of NC_092098.1, from coordinate 46,551,537 downwards.
GCTGTGCGGTAGCAGAGAGAACAGTCTATGACTTGGGTGGCAGGAGTCTTTGACAATGTTGAGGGCCTTCTTCTGACACCGCCTGGCATAGAGGTTCTGACACCGCCTGGCATCTCTCAGAGCTCGGCCCGAGAGATGTACAGGGCCGTACGCACTACCCTCTGTAGCGCCTTGCAATTGGATGCCAAGCAGTGTCCATAACAAGCGGTGATGCAGCCAGTCAAGATGCTCTCAATGGTGAAACTGCAGACATTTTTGAGGATCTGAGGGCCCATGCAGAATCTTTTCAGCCTCCTGAGGAGGAAGAGGCGTTGTCTGGCCTTCTTCGCGACTGTGTTGGTGTGTATGGACCATGATAATTCCTTAGTGATGTGGACACCGAGGAACTTGAAGCTATCGCCCAACTCCACTAAAGCCCTGTCGATGTGGATGGGGGCGTGCTCGGCCCTCCGTTTCCTGTGGTCCAAGATCCGCTCCTTTGTCATACCTGTTTGATAGGGTAGAAACTCTGCTCACGTAACATAGAAATGCCATTCACAATTCATGGCTCTTCAATATTCAAATGGGGCATGAAAAATGCATCGGTTCCAATACAATTACCAGAAATATCCATGCATATGCAGACATTTTTAAGACACCTAGATACCTGATTGGACTCCTATTATAATCTCTCTACAGAGCCCCACTGAAACATGATAGACAGCAACACACGTCCTTGGACATAAAGTACGGGAACATGTTCATTGTTCTTCAACACGTGTGTGTTACCATGACAGCATGTGACATTTACCAGAATAAAATAAAGTCGAGGGATACTACTGTTTGTGTGTGTTGCATGTGTGCATGCATGTGTGTGTGTGTGTGTGTGTGTGTGTGTGTGTGTGTGTGTGTGTGTGTGTGTGTGTGTGTGTGTGTGTGTGTGTGTGTGTGTGTGTGTGTGTGTGTGTGTGTGTGTGTGTGTGTGTGTGTGTGTGTGTGTGTGTGCGTGTGTGTGTGTGTGTGTGTGGTACAGGTAACTGACAAAATAAAGGAAACACCAACATGAAGTCTTAACAGGGAGTTGGGCCACCAATAGGGAGTTGGGCCACCAACAGGGCGTTGGGCCACCAACAGGGCGTTGGGCCACCAATAGGGAGTTGGGCCACCAATAGGGAGTTGGGCCACCAACAGGGAGTTGGGCCACCAATAGGGAGTTGGGCCACCAATAGGGAGTTGGGCCACCAATAGGGAGTTGGGCCTTCAATAGGGTGTTGGGCCACCTATAGGGAGTTGGGCCACCAATAATGCGTTGGGCCACCAACAGGGAGTTGGGCCACCAATAGGGCGTTGAGCCACCAATAGGGAGTTGGGCCACCAATAGGGAGTTGGGCCACCAATAAGGAGTTGGGCCACCAATAGGGAGTTGGGCCACCAATAGGGCGTTGAGCCACCAATAGGGAGTTGGGCCACCAACAGGTAGTTGGGCCACCAATAGGGAGTTGGGCCACCAATAGGGAGTTGGGCCACCAATAGGGAGTTGGGCCACCAATAGGGAGTTGGGCCACCAACAGGGAGTTGGGCCACCAACAGGGAGTTGGACCACCAATAGGGAGTTGGGCCACCAACAGGGAGTTGGGCCACCAACAGGGCGTTGGGCCACCAATAGGGCGTTGGGCCACCATAAGCCAGAACAGCTTCAATGTATTTTACCATTTTACCAAGTGTCTGGAACTCTATTGGAGGGATTCTTCCACAGTAAATTCCCTAATTTTGTGTTTAGTTGATAGTGGTGGAAAACTATGTCTCCCTTAAGTGTTCAATTGGGTTGAGATCTGGTGACTGAGACACATACGTACACCATTTAAACCCCCTATGAGAGAGAGAAAGAGAGAGAGAGATATATTTTGGAGAACATCAGGAACAGCTTGGTTTCTTTGGCCTACAGGCTACAGGTTTGATTGCCATATGGCTGTGTGCTATGTACAGTATTGAATATTCAATATGGAAAGCATATCTCGTTCCAGAGTTTATGCAGTAAAGTGCAAGTGCCTCGGAAATGCTGACGTGATTACTTCCAGTCCAGTGGTTCAGAGATCAGAGTGCCCTTTGCAGTGCTCAACCTGAGGGTAACGTGATGTCATGATGTCTTAAGCCCTGTTTATACCTGGTGCTAACATGGGTCATTTGTCCTGATCTTGTCTACATTCTGATTGTGTCCACATTTCCAGAAATGTGTCTACACATGGTATTAAATGTGTCTGTTATCCGTCCACTGTGTCTGCATTGTGACCAGATTTCCTGGTCCCTTTCAAATTATTTCACAGCTATTCTTTCAAAATAATATTTATTTATTTATTGTAAGACACATATTGATGTAATCAGTCAATTTTTCCACCTGTTAATAATTATGATGTAAATGGTTTCTCTGTCCAGATCTGTCTACACTTGTAAGATATCCAAACACAATGCGTGTCTGACTACCTCCGGAGGTGGGCAGGAAGATCTGATCACAATCAGATCACAATGTGTATTTTGCTTGTCTACACGTGTCTGAAAATGTAGGCACAATCAGAACAAAATGACAAGACAAAGGACGCAAGTTATAACCAGGTATAAATGGGGCAAATGATGTCAGGACAAGAAGAGATTAAAGACAGTCAAACGGAGGATTGACAACCTTATCGTTTCAATCGAGAGATACTTTCGCTGTTCAGAAATACCAGTCAAAGAGCTAACCCAGATATGCTTAAAAAAGCAATTTATTTTTGCTGCAAATAAGGGTTTATTTTTGTCACCAGATGGTGCAAATTCAAATCTATTTTAGGACAGTGCTTCTAGGCTGGAACCAAGGCATAAGAACTATGTATCAGGAGCAACAAGCTTGATTTGATAAGCATGAAAAACATGCTGTACTTTTTAAATGCAAAACGTGCTTCACAGAGGTTTAGCTCACTGACAGATTATGTCTCTTGTTACATTTTTTGGGACACACACACACACAAAGATATTTATAGTCGCAGACTGATATTTTCTAGTTGCAGCTAAATCCCACTGATTATAGGAAGCCTGTTCTGTTCAACATGCATGATGCACTGAACAGGATATTGCTATGCTACAGATCCACTGCAGGTTTGATAGACACAGTCATAAGAGAAAGAGGATAGTCATGCATTTCCATGGATTATCACACTTTACACAAGTGTGATCAAGCTTGGAGAAGACACCACTCTTAACCCCCACTCACCAATCTATCACAGCAATCTTATTCAATCACATCATGATACTCTTACAGATGTAGGATTTTAATTTGATCACCCTGTTGCAATGCAGGTCACTTGTAATGTCTTTGAGTTTTAAAAAGGCTTCTGAAGTTTGTAATTTCCACTTTGTAATTTCAGACTTGATTTTCCCTTACGAAAAAAGTATCAACCCCTGCAATTAATTATAATCCACATAATAATTGAAATGTCCTGTTGCTGCAGGATTCTTTTCATGCTGTAGCAAACTGTCAGCCTGTAAGCAGAAAAAACCTGCACTGATTACAATCTTTGGAGTACTGTCAAAGAGACTTAGGTCCTACTGGCTACTAACTGACGGTTTAGCTCACTGTGGTTATCTACGCTGTAGACCGGGGCTCTGGTTGATGTCTCATCCATGCTAGGATACCAGGCTTCTACTATCGTGCTTCTCCCAGAATGTGTCCCAAATAGCACCCTATTCACTATACAGTGCACAACAGTATATAGGGAATGGGGTGCCATTTGCCTGCAATGCCCCTATGGGCCGTGTTCAAAAGTAGTGCACTATATAGGAAATAGGCTCTCGTAAACAGACATGCACAACATTAATGGTATAGTAACGTATGTCAAGGCTCTGGTGACCTGCCATGATATCTAAGTGGCCATCCTGGGCTAAACTGGGGCTTGTATTCCACAAAGCACTCCATTCACCTCTCCTATCCTGACAAGTCCGCAAAGGTCCATGACCCCTATCAACCAGCCACTTGTCCATGACCCCTATCAACCAGCCACTCCCACACCTGTCGGTCTGTGGGAGATACGGACAGTCATTGCATAATATTGACCTCTTTGTCTGTGACCCCCACTGGTTTTCAGCAGTCCCATGGTCATATTTGGAGCACAGTTCCAGCCATTATACACTTTTAGAAAAAAGGGTTCTAAAAGGGTTCTTCGGCTGTCGCCATAGGAGAACCCTTCTTGGTTCTAGATACAACCCGTGTAGAATCTATGTAGCATCCATGTAGAAGACTCTTTAGAAAGGGTTCTACATGGAACCCAAAAGGGTTATTCAAAAGTTTATTCTATGGGGACAGCTGAAGAACCATTAAAGGGTTATTCTATGGGGACAGCTGAAGAACCATTAAAGGGTTATTCTATGGGGACAGCTGAAGAACCATTAAAGGGTTATTCTATGGGGACAGCTGAAGAACCATTAAAGGGTTATTCTATGGGGACAGCTGAAGAACCATTAAAGGGTTATTCTATGGGGACAGCTGAAGAACCATTAAAGGGTTATTCTATGGGGACAGCTGAAGAACCATTAAAGGGTTCTTCTATGGGGACAGCTGAAGAACCAATAAAGGTTCTAGATAGCGCGTTAATTTTCTAATTGTGTCGTATATGTACACATGGCTTTGTGGAATGTTCACAAGAACATTGACAAGATCGAGGTCTATTCCTAGTAATAAAATATACAATGATCGTAGAATTTGAAAATGTATGGATATCAGATACAGAGACTGAATACGTATCTGTTTGTCACCTTGTTTGTAGAAGAGTGTAATTATGTATGGTCTGTAGCAGGCAGGGGTAAATTGGCATTCACTAAAATAATCTGAACTTTAACCCTGTTCAGCTGTCTCACAGTCTGCCACCAATAGTTGCATGTCTGGATTTCAATAAGCAGTGAAAACACATACTGTACATACAGTACATACAGTACAGCACATACAGTACATACAGTAGAGTACATACAGTACATAAAGTAAATACAGTAGAGTAAATACAGTACAGTAAAGTACATACAGTACAGTACATACAGTGCATACAGTACATACAGTACAGTACATACAGTACATACAGTAGAGTACATACAGTACATACAGTATATACAGTACAGTACATGCAGTACATGCAGTACATACAGACAGTACATACAGTACATACAGACAGTACATACAGTACATGCAGTACATACAGTACATACAGTACATACAGTACATGCAGTACATGCAGTACATACAGTACATACAGTACAGTACATACAGTACATGCAGTACATGCAGTACAGTACATACAGTACATACAGTGCATACAGTACATACAGTACAGTACATACAGTACATACAGTAGAGTACATACAGTACAGTACATACAGTACATACAGTACATACAGTATATACAGTACAGTACATACAGTATAGTACATACAGTACAGTACATGCAGTACATACAGTAGAGTACATACAGTACAGTACATACAGTACATACAGTATATACAGTACAGTACATGCAGTAGAGTACAGTACATACAGTACATACAGTACAGTACATGCAGTAGAGTACAGTACATACAGTACATACAGTACATTACATACAGTAGAGTACATACAGTGCATACAGTACAGTACATACAGTACAGTGCATACAGTACAGTACATACAGTACAACCTCATATTCAGACCAGATCTACCTCATATTGATACAGTGCAATAAACAGCAATAGATAAGAGCAAATAAGAGATGTCGTCACGTGCAGGTAATCAAAATATGCCTTATATGTTCCGAAATCAGATTTTATGGGGAATGCATTGAGTACATGTATTCTTCTCTGCCAATGATTGAAGTAGGTAACATGCCAAGTTGCTCGTGCTGCCCTGCCTGCTTGTCATCAGCGTTGTGTGCTGTGTGCTCTAGCTGGCCTCTAGGGAGGCCTCCTCTGACATCTTGTACAGACGAGATGAGGCTAACCGGGCTAAATCCTTCCAATGCCCCAGTGGGGTCAGAGGAAGTTTCACCACCCAGTCCGCCTGCCCTCTGTCTCTGTGTCTCTGTGTGTCTCTCTGTGTGTCTCCCTGTGTGTCTCTCTGTGTGTCTCTGTGTCTCTCTGTGTGTCTCTGTGTCTCTCTGTGTGTCTGTGTCTCTGTGTGTCTCTGTGTGTCTCTGTGTGTCTCTGTGTGTCTCTGTGTGTCTCTGTGTGTCTCTGTCTCTGGTCCAACCGTCCGTCCGTCGCCTGCTGCATGATTTGTTGGTACTGACGTGTGAAACACTCTGCGTCACAAATGCCATGCTATTTCCTGCTTTTCACCAGAGTCCTAGTCAAAAGCCTTTTGGGACACAGCCCCTGTCTGCATTGTAAATCAGCGCTCCAGTACACAACTCTCTACACTACTCTCTACACTACTCTCCTGAGCTGAGGATATGAACATGCTGGCTGTCTGACATTTTCTCCATTAGTGTCTTTGCTGGCAGACTCTACACACTCTACGAAGTAACTGATGCTGCTTACACCTCCAGTTGACATTGCAATTTTTTTTACGGCTGTCTATGGTGACAGCATCCATGCCGTGAGCGCAATTAGTGCACCTCGGCTTGTTAATGTTTTAAACATAAATTCTCTTAACTATCTTCCGTAATGATGGTGCCATTTTTTAGCTCTGCTGGCTACTTTGTGTACATATTACACAATGATTCATTAATATGGCACACAATTGATGATGCATTTAGGGAGTTCTCAATGATATCAATACATTAACAAAAATGCCCAAAGGTTATTAAGACAGATTTGCTGTTCACTGCAGTTTCAAGGATGAACATGTAGGATACTTTAGTGCAGCTACAAAACTGTATATAATTACAGCAAGTGCATATTCCTCTCACATCTTACATTCTGGTAAACTGTAAGGGGTTAAACATGATTCAATTGTTTTGAGATAATGTCCATTTCATTTCAAACAGCAACAGTGTTTGAATGCACTCATCCCACCCGGAGTCAAATAGTTGTGACATTGAGAAGGCACTTTCAACACTGAATTATTCATCTCAAAGTCACATGAACGAATCAGGTATCGCCTGGTGAGGGACTACTACATGTGTAATGTAGTAGTCCCTCACCAGGCGATACCTGATTCGTTCAAAGGAGGAGTGGCGAAAGCAAACAATTTCTCAAATAGCTTTGTTACATAAGCCCAACGAATATACTTGAACTTGCTGACAAGGTCATCTAGGCTTGTGTAAAGGTCTAGGGCCTGGAGTCCTGAGATGAGTTTAGTCAATGTGAATGATGCACGACAGTGATGCTCAAGGCACCACGTCAGCCTGGCCAAGGGTTCACACAGCACTAGAACATTTCCTGTCTGACATTAAACTGTACATGTATATTTAAGACATGCAGTTACACAGACATCGACAAACTGTCTACTTAAAGGGAGTTTCAGATCACTTGACAAACTGTCTACTTAAAGGGAGTTTCAGATCATTTGACAAACTGTCTACTTAAAGGGAGTTTGGGATCGTTTGGGATCATCTTTGGAACATAGGGACCACGCGAATGATAGTGGAAAAACAATAACAAAGTCCTCTGGGGTGGTGATGTAGTGTAATTATGTCAAATGAAGTGTTGGGCCCAGGGGGGGGGGGGCAGTGGTGCTCCTCTCCTCCTCTCTTCTTCTCTCCTCTCTTCCTCTCTTTCTCTCCTCTCTTCCTCTCTTTCTCTCCTCTCTTCCTCTCTTCCTCTCCTCCTCTCCTTTCCTCTCCTCTCTTCCTCTCCTCCTTTCCTCTCCTTCTTTCCTCTCCTCTGATTCAGAGGGGTTGGGTTAAATGTGGAAGACACATTTCAGTTGAAGGCATTCAGTTGTAAAACCGACTAGGTATCCCCCTTTCCCTTTCCTTTCCTTCTCTCCTCTCTTCCTCCCCTCTCCTCCTCTCCTCTCTTCCTCTCTTCCTCCTCTCCTCTCTTCCTCTCCTCCTCTCCTCCTATCCTCCTATCCTCTCCTCTCCTCCTCTCCTCTCTTCCTCTCCTCCTCTCCTCCTCTCCTCTCTTCCTTTCCTCTCTTCCTCTCCTCTCCTCTCTTCCTCTCCTTTCTTCCTCTCTTCCTCTCCTCTCTTCCTCTCCTCTCCTCCTTTCTTTCTCTCCTCTCTTCCTCTCCTCTCCTCTCTTCCTCTCCTTCTCTCTTTCTCTCCTCTCCTCTTCTCTCATTTTCTTTCTTCTCCTCGCAACAGTGTAAATATAGTGACTGTCCGTGATTCAACAGAAAGCATTTTTTTGTCTGAGAGGATGATAATCCGTCTGATAATCCTTCCTTCTGACATGAACCATACTCCTGGGCAAACTAATATGCACAAATGATCATGCTGTGCAGCAATGCAAATGCCATTCTCCTCCTGAGTCACACTATTCATTGGTCATTAAGATATTACTGTAGCTTCGGGGGCATGTGTGTTGAAAGGGGATGTCCAACCCAGAGAGCTTAATCCTACAGATGTAGGATTTTAATTTGAGCCAGTTTGCTACAACAGGAAGATTATCCTGCAGCAACAGGAAATGTGAACGATTATGTGGATTACAATTAATGTACATTTCTGTAGGGGGAAATCAAGTCAGAAATTTCAAAGTGGAAATCACAAACTTCAGAAGCCTATTTAAACCTCAAATACAATACAAGTTAACATTTTAAAATTATCCTGCAACAGGGTGATCAAATAAAGATCCTACATCTGTATGGCACGACTGTTGATATGATGAATATTGAAATGGACAGATTTGCATGATAAAGTCTCCTTTCACGATGGTTAAGTTCTCATAATTAGGCTGGCTTTGGAGGTTTCATCAGCCTTTTGCAAAAAACGTCAATACCTTAATTTAAATTAATTTGTGTGCAGCCATCTGTAACCTATTTCCACATGGGGAGATGGTTCCTATTTCTGGTGAAATGAGTAGAGGGGATGGGGCTCACCAACCAAACCCCTGGTGTTTTCATTAGCAGGGCCCTGGGTCTGTACTCCTCCATGTGCAACTGGGTCCTAGACTTCCTGACGGGCCAACCCCAGGTGGGGAGGGTAGGCAACAACACCTCCGCCACGCTGATCCTCAATATGGGGGACCCCCAGGAGTGTGTGCTCAGCCCCCTCCTCCCTGTTCACCCATGACACCGTGGCTATGCACGACGCCAACTCAATCATCAAGTTTGCTAACAACACAACAGTTATTATATACCAAATTGTATGTCTATACACACCACGTATTAATATTCTGGATTCTGACACATGATCACTGTAATATATCTACCCCTGGATTGTTAATTGGACTCGTTCTGTCATTGCTTGATTTCTTGTTTAGATTTGGGTTTATTTGTGTGTTTGTATTGTATTTGTGAGATGTTCTACTGTACTGTTAGAGCTAGAAACATAAGCATTTCGCTGACCCTGCTAAAACACCTGCAAATCTGTGTATGCGACCAAGAAACATTGATTTGATTTGAAACAGTGCCTAGTGACAGTCTACACACCCCTTGCAGTCTTAACGTTTAGCTGCCTTAAAATGACATCTAAAAATCTCAAAAATAATCCTCCCGAGGTACAAAACATACTCCACATTTTCAAAAATCAAAGAAAAATCATAGAATATGTTCACACCCCAGAGTTAATAGTTGGTGGAAGCCCCTTTGGCAGCTGTTACAGTATGTCTTCACACCCCAGAGTTAATAGTTGGTGGAAGCCCATTTGCCAGCCAATACAGCTGTGAATAATATTGAATACAATTCTGCCATCTTTTTTTGCGTTGTCATGCATCGATCATAGTCCAAAACATGTATCATTATGCACAGCAGTGTTCTAAAAATATTGTACCGTTGGTGTTCATACCTTTTCAAATTCTCAATGCAGCTCAAGCAATTTATTCAACTGTCAACACATTCAAATGAATAGTGGACGCGTACTGGAGACGTGTTGGTTGAGAATTGGGCGAAGGTCCGCGTTCCCAGAGCTGTGTAGCTACCTTACAATGGGACACCGGACTATGGCATATTAGTGTCTGTGGAATAGAATTGACGCTTTACTTAACAGCATTGTTGCAAATAGAAGAGATTATTAACAGTGGATTTCTTGTGCTGTGCAAAGTCCAAAATCTTTTTCAAAATTATTCCCATCTGTAACGGCTGCCAAAGGGGCTTCCACCAGGTATTAACTCTGGGCTGTGAAGACATACTGTAACGGATGCCAAAGGGGCTTCCACCAGGTATTAACTCTGGGCTGTGAAGACATACTGTAACAGCTGCCAAAGGGGCTTCCACCAGGTATTAACTTTGGGCTGTGAAGACATACTGTAACGGCTGCCAAAGGGGCTTCCACCAGGTATTAACTCTGGGCTGTGAAGACATACTGTAACAGCTGCCAAAGGGGCTTCCACCAGGTATTAACTCTGGGCTGTGAAGACATACTGTAACAGCTGCCAAAGGGGCTTCCACCAGGTATTAACTTTGGGCTGTGAAGACATACTGTAACGGCTGCCAAAGGGGCTTCCACCAGGTATTAACTCTGGGCTGTGAAGACATACTGTAACAGCTGCCAAAGGGGCTTCCACCAGGTATTAACTCTGGGCTGTGAAGACATACTGTAACAGCTGCCAAAGGGGCTTCCACCAGGTATTAACTCTGGGCTGTGAAGACATACTGTAACGGATGCCAAAGGGGCTTCCACCAGGTATTAACTCTGGGCTGTGAAGACATACTGTAACGGTTGCCAAAGGGGCTTCCACCAGGTATTAACTCTGGGCTGTGAAGACATACTGTAACGGTTGCCAAAGGGGCTTCCACCAGGTATTAACTCTGGGCTGTGAAGACATACTGTACGCAATCAAGACATCTTCGTCGTTTTTTTCTTATTATTATTCATTTGAAAATGTGAAATATGTTGTGTAGATCGGTAGGAAAAATATTAAATGTGTTCCCTTTCTTGTATAATTTTAAGGCAGTAAAATGTGAAGACTGTGCAAGCGATATGTACAGTGCCTTCAGAAAGTATTCACACCCCTTGACTTTTTCCACATTTTGTTGTGTTACAGCCTGAATTTAAAATTGATTAAAAAAATATATATTGTCACTAGCCAACACATAATACCACATAATGTCCAAGTGGAATTATGTATTTTATTTTATTTTTGCAAATGTAATTACAAATGAAAAGCTGAAATGTCTTGAGTCAGTCAGTATTCAACAACTTTGTTAAGGCAAGCCTAAATAAGTTCAGGAGTAGAAATGTGCATAACAAGTCACATAATAAGTTGCATGGACTCACTCTGTTTGCAATAATAGTGTTTAACATGATTTTTAAATGATTACTTCGTCTCTCTACCCCACACACACAATTATCTGTAAGGTCCCTCAGTTGAGCAGTGAATTTCAAACACAAATTCAACCACAAAGACCAGGGACATTTTCCAATGCCTTGCAAAGAAGGGCACCTATTTGTAGATAGGTAAAAAATAAATAAAAGCAGACATTGAATATCTCTTTGAGCATGGTGTAACAATACACCTAGTCAATACAAAGATACAGGTGTCCTTCCTAACTCAGTTGCAACACATTGCTGAGTACCACTCTCCATATTTTGAAGCATAGTGATGGCTGCTTCATGTTATGGGTATGGTTGTAATCGTTAAGGACTGGAGCTAAGGACAGGCTAAATCCTAAAACCTGGTTCAGTCTGCTTTCCACCAGACACTGGGAGATTAATTCCCCTTTCTGCAGGACAATAATCTCAAACACAAGGCCAAATGTGACTTGCTCCAGGAAACTAGGCGTATGTTGCTTGTCACTACTTCACAGGAGAGGCATTTGAATGTAGACATTTATTTTTTATCAAAATGTGTTTTCTAGCAGAAATGGCTTCTAGAACATGTGAACTTTCATGTGCCTTAATAACAAACTTGTATGCCATCTGTAAATATGAAGAAAAAAATAATAATTACGAGCCTAGTTGGTTTAGCCATGGAAAAAGTCAGTAACCTTCCCGCTAGCCATGATTGGCTGAAAATAAACTCGGCAAAAAAAGAAACGTCCCATTTTCAGGACCCTGTCTTTCAAAGATAATTCGATCTCTTCACAGATCTTCATTGTAAATGGTTTAAACACTGTTTCCCATGCTTGTTCAATGAACCATAAACAATTAACGAACATGCACCTGTGGAATGGTTGTTAAGACACAGTTAAGTTATGAAAACTTAGGACACTAAAGAGGCCTTTCCACTGACTCTGAAAAACACCAAAAGAAAGATGCTCAGGGTCCCTGCTCATCTGCGTGAACGTGCCTTAGGTATGCTGCAAGGAGGCATGAGGACTGCAGATGTGGCTAGGGTAATAAATTGCAATGTCTGTGCTGTGAGACGCCTAAGACAGCACTACAGGGAGACAGGACGGATAGCTGATTGTCCTCGCAGTGGCAGACCACGTGTAACAACACCTGCTTAGGATCGGTACATCCGAACATCACACCTGCTGGACAGGTACAGGATGGCAACAACAACTGCCCGAGTTACACCAGGAATGCACAATCCCTCCATCAGTGCTCAGACTGTCCGCAATAGGCTGAGAGAAGCTGGACTGAGGGCTTCTAGGCCTGTTGTAAGGCAGGTCCTCACCAGACATCACCGTCAACAACGTCGCATATGGGCACAAACCCACCGTCGCTGGACCAGACAGGACTGGCAAAAAGTGCTTTACACTGACGAGTCGCGGTTTTGTCTCACCAGGGGTGATGGTCGGATTCGCGTTTATCGTCGAAGGAATGAGCGTTACACCGAGGCCAGTACTCTGGAGCGAGATCGATTTGGAGATGGAGGGTCCGTCATGGTCTGGGGCGGTGTGTCACAGCACAGGACTGAGCTTGTTGTCATTGCAGGCAATCTCAACGCTGTGCGTTACAGGGAAGACATCCTCCTCCCTCATGCGGTACCCTTCCTGCAGGCTCATCCTGACATGACCCTCCAGCATGACAATGCCACCAGCCATGCTGCTTGTTCTGTGCGTGATTTCCTGCAAGACAGGAATGTCAGTGTTCTGCCAAGGCCAGCGAAGAGCCCGGATCTCAATCCCATTGAACACGTCTGGGACGTGTTGGATCGGAGGGTGAGGGCTAGGGCCATTCCCCCATAAATGTCTGGGAACTTGCAGGTGCCTTGGTGGAAGAGTGGGGTAACATCTCACAGCAAGAACTGGCAAATCTGGTGCAGGACATGAGGAGATGCACTGCAGTACTTAATGCAGCTGGTGGCCACACCAGATACTGACTGTTACTTTGATTTTGGCCTCCCCCCTTTGTTCAGGGACACATTTTTCCATTTATGTTCGTCACATGTCTGTGGAATTTGTTCAGTTTATGTCTCAGTTGTTGAATCTTGTTATGTTCATACACATATTTACACATGTTAAGTTTGCTGAAAATAAATGCAGTTGACAGTGAGAGGACCTTTCTTTTTATGCTGAGTTTAGTTGTCTAGCGATGATCAACATCCAATTTGACAGAGTTTGAATAATTTTTTTAAGAATAATGGGCACAATCCAGCTGTGGAAAGCTCTTAGAGACTTACACAGAAAGACTCACAGCTTTAATCGCTACCAAAGGTGATTCAAACATGAATTGACTCAGGGGGTTGAATACATCTAATGAAGATATATTAGTGTTTAATTTTTCATATTTTGTTATATATATATATATATATTTTTTTTAAATGTTAGTATTTTGTGTAGACCGTTGAAAAAGGCAATTCAATCCAATTTTAATCACACTTTGTAACACAACATCAAAATGTGTGTGAATACTTTCTGAAGGCACTGTAGACCTGAACATTCAATCAGTTTTTGACAAAAATGAGTAAAAAACATGGGTGGCATGACTAAATGTTATTTTACTCAAATTCAACACAGAACAATGCAAAGGAAACAATATGTCAAATTCACATCCAAAGTGTTTAGTGAGGTGTCAACAAGCAGGAATTCAATTTGAAATAAACTAAAACAATTGGATGTTCAAATCTGTTTTATAATCTGGATTGAAATGTGGATACTTATAGGAAACTGTTTTCTATCATGTAGCCCACCATTTTTGTGCTTTCTGTGTCAGGACCCGGTGCGAGAAACAGTCACTAAATCGGCAGAACCCAGAAGATGAGGCAGACACAGCAGTACTAGAGATGGTGGTTTAATAAAAAATAGATATCTTCCAAAATACAAAGAAAATCCACAAAGTGGTAAAAACAGCAAGGGAAAAACAAACCTCAAAAGACTAATCCAAAATACAAAAGAACAAAACCAGAGAACCTCTGGAAAATCCAACAAGAGAAAAATATATGTTCACAACAAGGCTTGGGCTGGGGCTGGGTGCTAACATACAAACACTGAGCAAGGAACTGAGGAACACACAGGGATTAAATACTAACAAGGGAACGACATACAGGTGCAAACAATAATTAGAGCAAGGGCAAAAACAAAAGGTACAAAAAAGGTGCAATGGGGACATCTAGTGACAAAAAACCAGAACAGTCCTGGCCAAAACCTGACATTCTGTCACAAGAAATGAGTCCACATATGACTCGGTAACGACGGCATGATGCCAACACACATCTGTAGTTGATTAATCATATCATCAGAGGCTTACAGCCGGGCCCAGTAATGTGTAGCACAGCAACAGTACACCACCGCAAACACGATTCCAGAGGAAAATAATTAACCAGCTAATTAATTAATACAAATACTATCAAGGATACATAATTTGACATCTGCCTATCCATCCACATGCAAATATTTCAAACCTGGTGCATCTGATCAACTGTTTCTCTGTGAAACGCAGATATAAACAAATCATTCATTAAATAGACTCTTCTGTCCATAGGACGAGCAGGCCAAAAGCTATAGGGTTAAACTTTTACTGCAGTGGGCTAAATTAGGGTCACACAGAGTGATTCTTGGTAGTCTTAAAAATCTACTTTGAAACAAAAGTATACACCTCACACACATGGTTATGGGCTTTAAAAAAAATAGGACACCTGTACCATGTCAGATATAGAGTTGTAATGTATTACATTTCGAGTTTGCGTGCAAGTATTACACTTTATATACATCACAGAATACTTAAATGTAACAAAACTGTTTGACATAGAAACCCCGGATTCTCATCGTAATTTAAAAAACACTTTATTAATTTATTAATAATTATGAAATTATAAAAAACACTAATAACATTCCACCCATGAGGCCAAAGAGGGCGCTTTTGGTCATTGACTACAGGAAAAAGCTACAAATGTAATGGTGGGATGAATAGACCACTGCACATTTAATGGTGTGTCCCATAGGTAGCCTACAGTATCCAGTATTTTTTGAGAGAGCAGTGAGGTGTGTCAGAGGCGACTGGAGCTTAGGGAAAGGGGAGGGAGAGCAGGCAGATCTCCAATGCTGTTCGTTCTAGTGGAAAATGAAAGTACATAGATCTGAAGCTTTAGCTGCACTTAAGTATAGACAGGCATGTATCCAATGCAATTAGTTTAGGGGGAAATGAATTGCACACGTCTTAAGCTTAAACACGACTCCAACACCCTCATTAAGTTTGCTGACGACACAACAGTGGTAGGCCTGATCACCGACAACGATGAGACGGCCTATAGCGAGGAGGTCAGAGACCTGGTAGTGTATTGCCAGGACAACAACCTCTCCATCAATGTGAGCAAGACAAAGGAGCTGATCATGGACTAGAGGAAAAGGAGTGCTGAAACAGGCCGCCACATCATGCTCTAAACACACCAAGACAGTCGTGAAGAGGGCACGACAACACCTTTTCTCCCTCAGGAGACTGAAAAGATTGCCACTCAAAAAGTTCTACAGCTTCACCATCGAGAGCATTCTGACACTGCCTGGTATGGCAACTGCTCAGCATTTGACCATAAGGTGCTACAGGGGGTAGTGTGTATGGCCCAGTACATCACTGGGGCCAAGCTTTTTAATTATTATTTTTTTATTTTTTTCACCTTTATTTAACCAGGTAGGCCAGTTGAGAACGCAGTTTACAACTGCGACCTGGCCAAGATTAAGCAAAGTAGTGCGACAAAAACAATAACACAGAGTTACACATGGGATAAACAAACATACAAACAGACAATAGAAAAATCTGTATACAGTGTGTGTAAATGAAGTAAGGAGGTAAGGCAATAAATAGTCCAATAGTGGCGAAGTAATTACAATTTAGCAATTTACCCTGGAGTGATATCTGTGCAGATGAGGATGTGCAAGTACAAATAATGATGTGCAAAAGAGCAGAAAAACAAAAACAAATATGGGGATGAGGTAGGTAGTTGGTTGGGTGGGCAATTTACAGATGGGCTGTGTACAGCTGCAGCGATCGGTAAGCTGCTCTGACAGCTGACACTTAAAGCTAGTGAGGGAGATATAAATCTCCAACTTCAGTGATTTTGGCAATTCGTTCCAGTCATTGCCAGCAGAGAACTGTAAGGAAAGGCAGCCAAAGGAGGTGTTGGCTTTGGGGATGACCAGTGAAATATACCTGCTGGAGCGCGTGCTACGGGTGGGTGTTGCTATGGTTACCAGTGAGCTGAGATAAGGCGGAGCTTTACCTAGCAAAGACCGGATGACCTGGAGCCAGTGGGTTTGGCGACAAATATGTAGCGAGGACCAGCCAACTTGAGCATAAAGGTCGCAGTGGTGGGTAGTATATGGGGCTTAGGTGACAAAACGGATGGCACTGTGATAGACTATTCGATGCTAGTGCAGTATGCCAGAGGGTGTTTTTGTGCTGGTCAAGGGCAGTCAAGTCTGTAGTGAAACAAGGGCTTTATCTGTTCTTAGTTCTACATTTTTTTAAAGGGGCATGCTTATTTAAGATGGTGAGGAAAGCACTTTTAAAGAACATCCAGGCATCCTCTACTGACGGGATGAGGTCAATATCCTTCCAGGATACCCGGGCCAGGTTGATTAGAAAGGCCTGCTCACTGAAGTGTTTTAGGGAGCGTTTGACAGTGATGAGGGGTGGTTGTTTGACCGGGGACCCATTACGCATGCAGGCAATGAGGCAGTGATCGCTGAGATCCTGGTTGAAAACAGCAGAGGTGTATTTAGAGGGCAAGTTGGTCAGGATGATATCTATGAGGGTGCCCATGATTACGGATTTTGGGTTGTACCTGGTAGGTTACTTGATAATTTGTGTGAGATTGAGGGCATCTATCTTAGATTGTAGGATGGCCGGAGTGTTAAGCATATCCCAATTTAGGTCACCTAGCAGTACGAACTCTGACGATAGATGGGGGGCAATCAATTCAAATATGGGGTCCAGGGCACAGCTGGGAGCTGAGGGGGGTCTATAACAAGCGGCAACAGTGAGGGACTTATTTCTGGAGAGATGGATCTTTAAAATTAGAAGCTAGAACTGTTTGGCAAAGACCCTTTGTTTTTTTTTTCAATGAATGGGCAGAGAGCTATTGTAGTTGGTGTACTTTGTTTGCTAGCCGGGAGATGGGACTAGCTAGCAGTGGCTAACAATGACTAAATTGCTAGTAGCTAATTAGCTGGCTAGCTTATGATGGCTAGCTTCTGATGGAGGTTCCAGTTATAAGGTATAAAAATAGCAGATCCGTACTACATTGGATGAGGCGGATTGCAGGAAGGTATATTTAATCCGAAAATGGAAAAAAGAGATTGAAATATAATGAAATGTATACAAAAAAACAAAAAATACTAAATATTTACATGGGACAAAAAACAAACAACTCTTACTGCTGTGCCATCTTGGAAAAGAGCTTCCTGCCATCGAGGACCTAGATAATAGGTGGTGTCAGAGGAAAGCCCAAAAAATTGTCAGAGACTCCAGTCACCCATGTCATAGACTGTTTTCTCTGCTACCGCACAGCAAGCGGTACCGGAGCACCAGGTCTAGGACCAAACGGCTCCTTAACAGCTTCTACCTCCAAGCCATAACTGCTGAACAATTAATCAAATAGCCACCGGACTATTTACATTGATACCCCCCCCCCCATTTGTTTTGTACACTGCTGCTACTCGCTGTTATTATCTATGCACAGTCACTTCACCCCTACCTTCATATACAAAATACCTCGACTAACCTGTACCCCCGCACATTGACTCGGTACCGGTACCCCTGTATATAACCTCGTTTTTGTTATTTTATTGTGTTACTCTTTACTTTAGTTTATTTGGTAAATATTTTCTTAACTCTTCTTGAACTGCACTGTTGGTTAAGGGCTTGTAGTTAAGCATTTCATGGTAAGGTCTACACTTGTTTATTCAGCGCATGTGACAAATAAAGTTTGATTTGATTTGATTTTAAATCAGCCCTTGCAAATAAACAATGGGGCAGTGAAAAGTAGGGTGGGCATAAATCATACAATTTACTCTGACTCCAAATAGAAACAATAACAAGCACTTTGTTGGTTCAGACGGCATGTAACATTGCAGTAAAGATCAGTTAAATTGGCTATTTGTTGGTTCAGAAGGCATGTAACAGAAAGCATTTAAATGGACTATTGGACACGTACACCTACTGTACACTAGACAGACATTTTAATGGAGATTTCCTATGGATATACAATACACAGTGTAAATTCTCAAATGAGTTACAGTCAGGTCCATAATTATTGGCACCCTTGATAAAGATGAGTAAAAAAAGACTATAAAATAAATAACACAAATACTGAGCTAGGTTGTTTTGGAAGCTCAAAATCAATGTGGAACTTATATTATTTTATAGTAATACAATTGCTTTGCAAGAGAGATTTTGTAATAAAAAAAATCACAATTATTGGCCCCCGTGTTCAATACTCTAGCTCCCTTTGCGAGGATAACGACGACACAGCATTTTTCTAAAATGTTTTCTGTGAATGGAGAACAAATAGGGAGGGATCTTAATAACCATTTCTTTGTGGATTCTGATTAGTGCTTGGTGTTACTGTCTTGTTGGAAGATCCACTTGATGTTGCGGCCAAGTGTCAGCCTCCTGGAAGAGGCAACCATGCTTTTGGTTAAAATGTCCTGGTACTGGTACCAGTACAAGATGGCGGCAACAGAGAGGGCTCCTTCGCTTCTAGTCCTTAGGAAACTTTGCAGTATTTTTTAATTGTATTATTTCTTACATTGTTAGCTCAGAAAATCTTAAGTGTTTTACATACAGCCGGGAAGAACTATTGGATATCAGAGCGACGTCAACTTACCATCACTGCGACCAGGAATATGACTTTCCCGAAGTAGAACCTTTGTCCGAACCACCCAGGGCATTTGAACTGATTCCAGAGGCTGACCCAAAACAACGCCGCCATAGAAGAGGTTGACGGAGCGGTCTTCTGGTCAGACTTCGGAGGCGCGCACATCATCTACGACTTCTGAGTACATTACTCGCTAATGTCCAGTCTCTAGATAACAAGGTAGAGGAAATTAGGGCAAGGGTTGCTTTCCAGAAAGACATCAGGGATTGTAACATACTCTGTTTCACGGAAACAGGGCTCTCTTGGGATATGCTGTCGGAGTCAGTACAGCCACTTGGATTCTTTGTGCGTCGCTCCAACAAGAATAAACATCTCTCCGAGAAGAAGAAGGCCGGGGGTGTATATTTCATGATTAACATATGGTGTAATTGTAACAACATACAGGAACTCAAGTCCTTTTGTTCACCTGACCTAGAATTCCTCACAATCAAATGCCGGGTATATCCTCCTTAGGCCCTCCCCCGCCCTCCTTTCGGCAAATCTGACCACGACTCCATTTTGCTCCTCCCTTCCTATAGGGAAAAACTAAAACAGGATGTACCCGAGCTAAGGACTATTCAACGATGGTCTGACCAATCGGAATCCACGCTTCAAGATTGTTTTGATCACGCGGACTGGGACATGTTCCGGATAGTGTCAGAGAATATTATTGACGTATACGCTGATTCGGTGAGTGAGTTTATAAGGAAGTGTATTGGAGATGTTGTACCTACTGTGACAATTATAACTTACCTTAACCAGAAACCGTGGCTAGATGACGGCATTCGCACAAAACTGAAAGCGCGAACCACCGCATTTAACCATGGAAAGGTGACTGGGAATATGGCCGAATACAAACAGTGTAGTTATTCCCTCCGCAAGGCAATAAAACAAGCGAAATGTCAGTATAGAGACAAAGTGGAGTTGCAATTCAACGGCTTGAACGCGAGACGTATGAGGCAGGGTCTACAGACAATCAGGGACTACAAAAGGAAAAATAACCACATCACGGACACCGACGTCTTGCTTTCAGACAAACTAAACACCTTCTTTGCCCGCTTTGAGGATAATACAGTGCCACCGACATGGCTCACTACCAAGGACTGTGGGCTCTCCTTCTCCGTGGCCGAAGTGAGTAAGACGTTTATACGTGTTAACCCTCGCAAGGCTGCTGGCCCAGACGGCATCCCTAGCCGAGTCCTCAGAGCATGCACAGACCAGCTGGCTGGTGTGTTCACGGACATATTCAATCTCTCCTTATCCCACTCTGCTGTCCCCACATGCTTCAAGATGGCCACCATTGTTCCTGTACCCAAGAAGGCCAAGGTAACTGAACTAAATGACTATCGCCCCGTAGCACTCACTTCTGTCATCATGAAGTGCTTTGAGAGACTAGTCAAGGATCATTTCACCTTCACCTTACCTGCCACCCTAGACCCACTTCAATTTGCTTACCGCCCCAATAGGTCCACAGACGATGCAATCGCCATCACACTGCGCACTGCCCTATCCCATTTGGACAAGAGGAATACCTACGTAAGAATGCTGTTCATTGACTATAGCTCAGCATTCAACACCATAGTACCCTCCAGGCTCATCATAAGCTTGAGGCCCTGGGTCTCAACCCCTTCCCTGTGCATTTGGGTCCTGGACTTTCTGACGGGTCACCCCTGGTGGTGAAGGTAGGTAACAACACCTCCACTTAGCTGATCCTCAATACTTGGGCCCTACAAGGGTGCATGCTCAGCCCCCTCCTGTACTCCCTGTTCACCCATGACTGTGTGGCCATGCACGCCTCCAACTCAGTCATCAAGTTTGCAGACGACACAACAGTAGTAGGTTTGATTACCAACAATGGTGAGACATTGAGTGCAATCAGAGTGTGGTGTCAGGAAAACAATCTCTCTCACTCAAGGTCAACAAAACAAAGGAGAGGATCGTGGACTTCAGGAAACAGCAGAGGGAGCACCCCCCTATCCATATCGAAGGGACAGCAGTGTAGAAGGTGGAAAGCTTCAAGTTCCTCGGCGTACGCATCACAGAAAAAATGAAATGGTCCACCCACACAGACAGTGTGGTGAAGAACATGTAACAGCGCCTCTCCTATCTCAGGAGGCTGAAGAAATTTGGCTTGTCACGTAAAACCTGCAGAAACTTTTACAGATGCACAATTGAGAGCATCCTGTCGGGCTGTATCACCGCCTGGTATGGCAACTGCACCGCCCACAACAGCAAGGCTCTCCAGAGTGTGGTGCGGTCTGCACAACACATCACCGGGGGCAAACTACCTGCCCTCCAGGACACCTACTACACCCGATATCACAGGAAGGCCAAAAAGATCATCAAGGACAACAACCACCCGAGCCACTGCCTGTTCACCCCGCTACAATCCAGAAGGCGAGGTCAGTACAGGTGCATCAAAGCTAGGACCGAGAGACTGAAAAACAGCTTCTATCTCAAGGCCATCAGACTCTTAAGGATCCCCTTTTTTTTCATTTTCACCTAAAATGACATACCCAAATCTCACTGCCTGTAGCTCAGGCCCTGAAGCAAGGATATGCATATTCTTGGTACCATTTGAAAGGAAACACTTTGACGTTTGTGGAGATGTGAAAGGAATGTATGAGAATATAACACAATAGATCTGGTAAAAGATAATACAAAGAAAACACCAACCGTTCTTTTGTATTTTTTTCTACCATCATCTTTGAAATGTAAGAGAAAGGCCATAGTGTATTATTCCAGCCGAGGTGCAATTTAGGTTTTGGCCACTAGATGGCAGCAGTGTATGTGCAAAGTTTTAGACTGATCCAATGAACCATTGAATTTCTGTTCAAAATATTGTGCCAAGACTGCCCAAATGTGCCTAATTTGTTTCTTAATAACTTTTCATGTTCAAAGTGGTGCACTCTCCTCAAACAATAGCATGGCATTATTTCACTGTAATAGCTGCTGTAAATTGGACAGTGCAGTTAGATTAACAAGAATTTAAGCTTTCTGCCCATATCAGATATGTCTATGTTCTGGGAAAAGTTTTTGTTAATTAAAACCTCATGCTAATCGAATTAGCCTACATTAGCTCAACTGTCCCATGGAAGGGACACCGATCCCGAAAAAGTTTTAAACAGCTATCACTAACACAGAGAGGCTGCTGCCTACATACAGACTTGAAATCATTGGCCACTTTAATAAATGGATCACTAGTTACTCTAGTAATGCTACTTTAATAATGTTTGTATAACTTGCATTATTTATCATATGTATCTACTGTATTTTAAACCATTTATTGCATCTTGCCTATGGCGGTCTGCCATTGCTCATCCATATATTTATATGTATATATTCTTATTCCATTCCTTTAATTAGATTTGTGTGTATTAGGTCGTTGTTGTGGAATTGTTAGATTACATGTTAGATATTGCTGCACTGTCGGAAATAGAAGCACAAGCATTTCACTACATTCGCAATAACATCTGCTAACCATGTGTATGTGACCAATAAAATTTGATTTGATTGACGTGGTAAAGTTTAGGATGCCATTGACCTTAACAAGGACCCAAGGACTAATGGATACAAAGTAGCCTCTTAACATAACAGTTCCACCACCATATTTAACTGTAGGTATGAGCTATGTACTTTTCTGCATATGCTTCTGTTTTTTAACGCCAAACCCACTGCTGGTGTGTGTGGCCAAAGAGCTCTATTGTCATGTCATCTGACCATAGCACGGTTCAAATTCAAGTGCCAATGCCGCTTATCAAACTCCTGGGCACACCACGTTTTTGGATGATTGGGTAATATTTGGTTGAGGCGTTGATCAGCATGCTTTCAACCATCTAAAATCACAATCACAATTCCAATGTCATATTTTTGGTTCAGTTGTCACCCAAATGTCTATCACTGCACTTTCAAACATTTATAGGGCATTCTGAAAGTATTCAGACCCCTTGACTTTTTCCACATTTTGTTACTTTACAGCCTTATTCTAAAATGGATAAAATAGTTTTTTCCCCCTCATCAATCTACACACAATGCCCCACAATGACAAAGCAAAAACTGATTTTTAGAAATTTTTGCAAACATATTAAAAATAAAAAAGTATTCAGACCCTTTACTCAGTACTTTGTTGAAGCAACTTTGGCAGCAATTACAGCCTCAAGTCTTCTTGGGTATGACGCTACAAGCTTGGCACATCTGTATTTGGGGAGTTTTTCCCATTCTTCTCTGCAGCTCCTCTCAAGCTCTGTCAGGTTGGATGGGGAGCGTCGCTGCACAGCTGTTTTCAGGTCTTTCCAGAGATGTTAGATCGGATTCAAGTCCAGGCTCTGGCTGGGCCACTCAAGGACATTCAGAGACTTGTCCCAAAGCCATTCCTGTGTTGTCTTAGCTGTTTGCTTAGGGTTGTTGTCCTGTTGGAAGGTGAACCTTCGCCCCAGTCTGAGGTCCTGAGTGCTCTGGAGCAGGTTTTTATCAAGGATCTCTCTGTACTTTGCAACATTCATCTTCCCCTCAATCCTGAATAGTCTCCCAGTCCCTGCCGCTGATAAAACCAAAGCTTGAAACCCGAGGCCTATTGTATTGTCTATTTTTAGTTTAATTCTGGGTTGAATTGAAACAATAGCTGTTGATGACTTTGTAAATACTATATAGGGCTAAATAGTCTCATTGATGCTATATGAGGGTTAGAGTATGGTGACATTTCATTTGATCTGTTAAACATACCCTTTAGAATGACTTTGATAGCAATAGTGAATCTATTATGTTTTTAAGTGGAGCTCTCCCAGCAATCGTTCACACGACAGCGCATTGGTAATAGTCAGTGACGTTGCTAAGCAGGGCTAGCTTGGTTAAAACTCTGGATGTGAAAACAACAGGATAGCTGTAGATAGATTATTATCCCTGTAGGAGGTGGATATAACGTTGAAGATCTGACGTTGTTTTAAAGGTACAAATTCAACATATTTTATAGAAGGTTTGTCTATGTTGAAATTTGATTACCATGATGACATGTTCCTGTGATTGAAATTTCACCCTCCAAAACATCAGTTGGTGTTGACTTTTTTCAAATCCAAAGTATTTTACACGTAGATTCCACTTGACAATATGTTGCCAAATTACGTTGAAACAACGTTGATTCCACCAGTTTGTGAGCTCCTTGGCCATTGCACACCCGTGTTGGGTTTGGAGTTGAGAAACAGAAGCATAGTGGATGTGCCAATAACTAAAAATATATATACATTAAAACAAAGAGTATTCTGCTGTTAATGTCGATTTTATGTAATGAACATAGTGGATAAGACTTTGATCAGATTCTAGAAGCATGATATTAGCGATTGGAATGTTTCACCATATTCAAACATTGGTGTAGTGCAAAGCATTACAAATAAATATATTAATATTACCATACTGTTACATATACATTTGTTTTTTTTACAGCTATTTTGTTACATATACAATATTTATACATTTCACATGCATGTTACTTCTATACACATTATTACATGACAGAAAATATTTTGTCGTTTTTTTTTACACATTACACATTAAATGGTACTCAGAGATATCCGGTATACATACAGGGGACTCTTGTCTCGTTGGCTTTTCTAGCAGATCAGGACACTTCCATCCAGTGAACAGGCTTGTTAGAATAAAACACGGTCTTTGTCACATTCATTAAGCTGATAAGCCATTGGCAAAAAGACAGAACATGGTGTTCCAGGGGGGAGATGTACTCAGGCCAGATCGCGGAGCTCCCCAAAGCAATTATGACAAGACATTAGCGCTCCCGCTTTGTTATGAGGCCCGCAGCCTCATTGAGTTCAATTACAGATCCCTTTAGGCCACCAGCCACCGTGTGTGTACATATAACACTGTCATATACCACCGTCCAATCTAGACTGGATTCCTAGATTCATCCTTCAGTGTCAACATATCCTCCAGCTCTCTCCCCGAGCCATTATAATGACCCACGGTGGTAGAGTACTGTTTACTAGGATACATCACGGACAAATGCTGCATTGTTCTTCCAGTAAGGAAGACTGTGGAAATACTGTGCCTGCGCTGAGCTTTGTTTTTGCTCTTTTTGCTCATGAATTTAAATATGCCTTTGAGGTAAAAACATAAGTTATACTTAGGTGGAAGGGTTTGTTTGTCTCTCTCCCACCTGGCACATAGTATAGTATTGTACAGTATGAATGGATGGTAGCATATTTGTGTTGTGTTGAAATCTCCCCTGTGGATTTGGTAAACACATTTCTGGATGTTGAGGAAGGGAGGGTTAAAGGGAGAAGGTTTATTCTTAACTCTGTGTCCTAGTGGCTCTCAAAGAAAGAAGACCTAAAGCACACTGAGGACTGAAGAGTCAAAATAGTATTTTTCCTGTCAGACACAGGACTCTTGGAGATTTGAGTTTGATTTACGTCCAGTATTCATTCAGTGACGTCCTTTTTAAAATGATCATTCAGTGACATGCCCCAGAAGAGTATCAGGCACACTGATGCAATTTTACTGATGATACAATTGTTGGTTAAGTTTACGTTGTTACTTTGTATTGATATTTCTCTATTTAAGACCATGTAATCAGAATTGCCATGCACATAGGGGCACAGGGGCTTCTGCCCCTCACATTTGTACTGTTTTTAATATTATTATTATTTAATTATTTTATGTTTTTGTGGCTAGTAATACTACTTGTCACCTAGCAATTTTATGAAGTTAGCCTAGATAGGTTCCCAACCTCATAACAGCTACCAATAAGTAATTTCAGGCTATCAATCATGTTAGAGTAGTTAGTTTGTATAACTATCTTAGCTGGCATGCCTGCTGGCAAGGTAAGTAGACTTTAGAAAAGCAAGAAATAACTAAAGCCTCGTTTATACCTGGTTCTAACTTGCGTCCTTTGCCCTGATCTTGTCCACATTCTGATTGTGCCCACATTTTCAGACAGGTGCAGACAATCAAAAGACACATTGTGATCTGATTGTGTACCACCCCTTCCCCACGGGCCTGAAAGTAAAAAAAGTAAGAAAAGTCTACATAAAAATACAGTGCCTTTGGAAAGTATTTCGAACCCTTGACTTTTTCCACATTTTGTTACGTTAGAGCCTTATTCTAAAAATGATTCAATATTTTTTCCCTCAGCAATCTACACACAATAGCCCATAATGATAAAGCAAAAACAGAATTTTTTGCAAATCTATTACATTTTTGCAAATATATTAAAAATAAAAAAAACAGAAATAACTTATTTACATAAGTATTCAGACTCTTTGCTATGAGACTCAAAATTGAGCTCAGGTGCATCCTGTTTCTATTGATCATCCTTGAGATGTTTCTACAACATTATTGGAGTCCACCTATGGTAAATTCAATTGATTGGCATTATTAGGAAAGGCTGTCTACCTGTCTATACAAGGTCCCACAATTGACAGTGCATGTCAGAACAAAAACCAAGCCATGAGGTTGAAAGAATTGTCCGTAGAGCTCCGAGACAGGATTGTGTGGAGGCACAGATCTGGGAAAGTGTACCAAACAATGCCTGCAGCATCGAAGGTCTCCAAGAACATCATTCTTAAATGGAAGAAGTTTGGAACCACCAAGACTCTTCCCTGCCAAACTGAGCAATCGGTGGAGAAGGGCCTTGGTAAGGGAGGTGACCAAGAACCCAATGGTCACTCTGACAGAACTCTAGAGTTCCTCTGTGGAGATGGGAGAACCTTCCAGAAGGACAACCATCTCTGCAGCACTCCACCAATCAGGCATTTATGGTAGAGTGGGCAGACGGAAGTTTGCCAAAAGGGTCCTAAAGAATCTCAGACAATGAGAAACAAGACTCTCTGGTCTGATGAAACCAAGCTTAAATTCTTTGGCCTGAATGGCAACCGTCACGTCTGGAGGAAACATGGCACTATCTCTACGGTGAAGAATGGTGGTGGCAGCATCATGCTGTGGGGATGTTTTTCAGCGGCAGGGACTGCGAGACTAGTCAGGATTGAGGCAAAGATGAACGGAGCAAAGTACAGAGATCCTTGATGAAAACCTGCTCAGGACCTCAGACTGGGGTGAAGGTTAATTTTCCAACAGGACAACAACCCTAAGCACACAGCCAAGGCAACGCAGGAGTAGCTTCTGGACAAGTCTCTGAATGTCCTTGAGTGGCCCAGCCAGAGCCCAGATTTGAACCCGATCTAACATCTCTGGACAGACCTGGAAATAGGTGTGCAGCAACGATCCCCATCCAACCTGACATAGCTTGAGAGGATCTGCCGAGAAGAATGGGAGAAACTCCTCAAATACAGGTGTGCCTAGCTTATAGCGTCATACCCAAGAAGACTTGAGGCTGTAATCGCTGCCAAAGTTGCTTCAACAAAGTACTGAATAATTGCTGCCAAAGGTGCTTCAACAAAGTACTGAGTAAAGGGTCTGAATACTTACGTAAATTGTTTATATGTCTAGCAAATGTGCAAAATGTTGGAACCTGTTTTTGCTTTGTCATTTTGGGGTGTTGTGTGTAGATTGATGAGGGGGGAAAAAACTATTTAAGCAATTTTAGAATATGGCTGTAATGTAATAAAACGTGGGAAAAGTTAAGGGGTCTCAATACTTTCTGAATGCACTGTGTATATGATTGGTTTATATGTGTGGGGCTTTAGCTGATATTGTTCTTTAGAGTCAAGTATATTTGTCCAGGCCTCAATTTTTCCTTGACTAACACCATTCATTATCGCTGTTGATAATTCTAATGTTATCACTTCTAACAGTAACTGTATCCACTGGTTAAATGAGCGATAGTAAGGTGGTTGCCATCTTAGAGCCATAAAAATGTTTTTCAGCATTGCTGCCTGCCAGCACTAATCTTCTCTAATTGGTTGAGGGATCCAAGGAGCTATCATCGCTAATTAACATAATAGATTGAAAGCATTGAATATTTAAATTCATGCACTTCAAATTAATTTTGTAACTTTGCCCCAGAAGCATTTAACTGCAGGGCACTACCTCATAATATGAAGGAATTTGTAACGAGTGTCGTCGTTGGATGAAGAGGAATCGAACCAAAGCGCAGCGTGGTAAGTGTTCATTACTTTTTATTTAAACTGAACACTAAACAAAAACAACAAAGTGAATAACCGAAACCGAAACAGTCCTGTCAGGTGCAAAACACTAAACAGAAAACAACTACCCACAAAACACAGGTGGGAAAAAGCTGCCTAAGTATGATTCTCAATCAGAGACAACGATAGACAGCTGCCTCTGATTGAGAACCACACCCGGCCAAACACAAAGAAATACAAAACATAGAAAATGAACATAGAATGCCCACCCAAATCACACCCTGACCAAACCAAAATAGAGACATAAAAAGCTCTCTACGGTCAGGGCGTGACTCCGGCCGCACCTTTGGGGGGTGGGCATTTCTCCGCGGTGGCGGCTCTGGTGCGGTCCACCTCTGGCTTGGCCCACTTAGGTGGCGCCTCTAGAGCAGGGACCCTCACCGCCGACCCCGGACTGGGGACCCTCGTTGCGGGCCCCGGACTGGGCACCCTTGTAGCGGGCCCCGGACTGGGGATCCCTGTAGCGGGCCCCGGACTGGGGACAATCGTAGCGGGCCCCGGACTGAGCACCCTCGTAGCGGGCCCCGGACTGGGCACCCTCGTTGTGGGCTCCGGACTGGAGGGCGTCGCTGGAGGCTCCGGACTGGAGGGCGACTCTGGAGGCTCTGGACTGGAGGGCGACTCTGGAGGTGCCGGACTGGAGGGCGACTCTGGAGGCTCCGGACTGGAGGGCGACTCTGGAGGGAGGAGACGCAGAGACAGCCTGGTGCGTGGGGCTGCCACATGGCCCACCAGGCTGGGGAGACCTACAGGAGGCCTGGTGCGTAGAGGAGGCACCGGATGAACCGGGCTGTGGGGGAGCACTGGAGCTCTGGTGCACAGCCTTGGCACCACTCCTCCAGGCTGAATGCCCACTTTAGCCCGGCCTCTCCAGAGTGCAGGCACAGGTCGAACCGGGTTGTGGGGGAGCACTGGAGATCTGGTGCTTACCACTCGGACCTCTCCACTTGGCTCAATGCCCACTTTAGCCCGGCACGGGTGGAGCGCAGGCATAGGACGAACTGAGCAAGCCCAGCGCCCCGGAGACACAGTACGCAGAGCCGGCGCAGGATACCCTGGGCCGAAACGGCGCACCGGAGACCGAGCGTGCTGAGCTTCCACAATCCGCCCTGGCTGGATGCCCACTCTCGCATGGCACCTGCGGGTGGCTGGCATATAGCGCTCCGGGCTATGAGCGTGCACTGGAGAGACCGTGCGCTTTACCGCATAACACGGTGCCTGACCAGTACCACGCTGCTTCCGGTAAGCACGGGGAGTTGGCTCAGGTCTATCGCCTGACTCTGCCAATCTCCCCGTGTGCCTCTCATGTCTGCCGCGCTGCCTTGCCTCATATCGCCGCCCACCCAAATTGCCTCATATCGCTGCCCACCCAAATCACACCCTGACCAAACCAAAATAGAGACATAAAAAGCTGTGTGTGACAGAATGTGCCTACCTGTTTTAGGGGACACAGTGAACATCTGGGAGTTTGTGTCAATTTCATTGTAAAACATTTCCTTGGTGTTACAGTCTGTGAACAAACTTAAAATGTACAAGTTTATGGTTCAGATTACAGGATGCTAAGGTCATATTTTTCCATATTCTGTTCCAGTTAAAGCGTGGTTCATATTCAATTAGATCTGTGGACTATACTTTTTTAATAGTTAGCTCAGAATATGAGCTTTCCAAAAGTTGTTTAAATATTATAGAGATCAGTCCTTTCGGGAATCCAGATCATTTATTTAAAAATCTCCATCATTGGATGTTTCGGTTTCTGAGTTTCCCAAGGGACTCCATAGCCAGCATAGCTGACCTAAGTTGTAAATATAGAAAAAAGGAGTTGCCTGGTAATGTGTATGGAATGTCTTGGAATGTTTTCCAACCATTACTGTCCATGATATTGGCAAGGGTACGGATTCCACATTTGGACCATTGGGGGGATGCAAAAGGCCGCCCTCCAGATTGCAAGGCATTATTGTGAAATATTGAAGTATGGGCATGTCATTGTGATTCCCAGTTACATTGTTTTTCAATTTTGTGCCAAAATAGAAATTGTATGAGCAATAATAGGACCAAAGCGTAGTTTACATTGTTTCAGGGATATATCAGTGAAGACCACCTCTTCCAGGGCAATAGGAGACACCATATTTCTCTCTATACTGAGCCAGACGGCAGAAGAATGTCTAAACCAATTTAGGATGGGGCAAAATGCTACAGCCTGGAAATACAATTTAAAGTTAGTTACGGATAATCCTCTTTCTAAATGTATAATTTTTTCTGGATTGTTTACCTTGCCATATACATTTTGAAGCCACACTATGAATTTTGTCCAGAAGGGGAGCCATGGGAAGCATTGAACTACAGAAATTATATTCAATTTGACAATAGATATTCTGCCGTTTCTTGACGCACGGATCCCTTTAGCGGGATCATTTTCATCAACAACCGCTGAATTGCAGAACGCCAAATTAAAAAGAAATTGCAAAAAAAAAATATATTCATGAAATCACAAGTGCAATATAGCTAAACACAGCTTAGTTTGTTGTTAATCAGATTTTTTAAATATGCTTTACAGCGAAAGCAATCCAAGCGTTTGTGTGAGTTTAGCGATCACTAGACAAAACATTACAAATGCCTAGCAGCAATGTAGATTGGTCACGAAAGTCAGAAAAGCTATAAAATTAATCGCTTACCTTTGATGATCTTCGGATATTTGCACTCACGAGACTCCCAGTTACACAATAAATGTTCCTTTTGTTCGATAAAGATTATTTTTATATAAAAAAACCTCAATTTGTTTGGCGCGTTATGTTCAGTATTCCACAGCCTTAGGCAGGTCATCAAGGGTTGACGAAAATTCCAAATAGTATCCGTAAAGTTCGTAGAAACATGTCAAACGTTTTTAATAATCAATTCTCAGTTTGTTTTTAACATAAATAATTGATAATATTTCAACCGGACGGTAAACTATTCAATAACAGAGATAAAGAAAATGTCGAGCTACAACTTTCGCGCGCATGAACTAATGGACGGACATTCAGCTATCCACTGACGCGATTTGATAAATCTCGCTCATTTTTCAGAATAAAAGCTTGAAACTATGTCTAAAGACTGTTCACACCCTGAGGAAGCCATATGAAAAGGAATCTGGTTGATATCCCTTTAAATGGACGAAAGGCAGGCAATGGAACAGTGATTTTTCAAAATTGGTTTCAAAGTTCTGTTATACTCACAGACAATATTTTTACAGTTTTGGAAACTTTAGAGTGTTTTCTATCCTACTCTGTCAATTATATGCATATTCTAGCATCTGGACCTGAGAAATAGGCAGTGTAACGGTGGTCCTCCTCCTCTTCAACCGAAAAGGAGGAGTATTGAGGGAACCAAGGCGCAGCGGGTTGTGAACACATAATATTTATTAAAGACAAGACGAAAACACGAACTTCACTATAAACTAACAAAACAACAAACGGAGTAGACAGACCTGAACGACGAACTTACATTAAACACGAGAACGCACGAACAGGGAAAATAGCCTACACATAAAAATGACGATGAACAACACAAACCGAACAGTCCCGTATGGTGCGACAAACACTGACACAGGAGACAACCACCCACAACGAACACTGTGAAACAACCTACCTAAATATGACTCTCAATTAGAGGCAGGTGTTTGGCGTTCCTCTAATTGAGAGCCATACCAGGCAACCCTTAAACCAACATAGAAACAGACAACATAGAATGCCCACCCAAACTCACGTCCTGACCAACTAACACATACAACAAACTAACAGAAATAGGTCAGGAACGTGACAGGCAGCTTACATTGGGAACGTTATTTATCCAAACATAAAAATTCTGCCCCCTAGCTTCAAGAGGTTTTAAAGCAATTGGGATATTATTCCATCTACTGAGGTCTGATTGAATTGATTTGAGTATTCTGTTCATTAAAGTGTCTGGTTTTATCTGAAGGAAATATCTACTCCCAAATATTTTAAATGGGAAACGATTGGGATTTCACAAGTAGTCCTCTATCGGGGTCTTGAAAGGCAGTAGGGCTGATTTGTTAGATTCATTTTATAATGAGATGAAGCTGAATTTATCTATGATCTTCAATGTGTTTGGGATCGATTGAGATACATTGTATGGATTTAGTGAAATATCGTCTGCATATAATGAGATGAAGTGATTTTTGAGAAATTGCTGTCATTTCCTTTAATTGACGAATTGCCTAGGCCAGAGGTTTCATTGATAATAAGAATAGCAGAGGCCAAAATTGGATTGCCTTGTCTGCTGCTTCTAGTGATTCTGAATGGCAGAGATATTGCCTATTTTAACTATGGCTGAGGGATTGGCATATAGTATTTTAATCATATTAATGAAATTGTAGCCAATCCCATATGTTCCAAGACAGACCAGAGATATGTCTATTCTAGTCTATCAAAGGTGTTTCTGCATCGAGAGATAATACAGCCCAAGGAGCTGTTTCTGATGAAGCATCTAAGATATGTAATAGTCGACGAAGGTTATCCGAGGATAAATGCTTTTTGACAAACCCGCTTTGGGGAAGTAAGTCTCGAGACAAGATGAACACGTTTTGAAAACCAGTTTAATATCTTTGTTCATCAAAGATAGCAGCCATATTGAAAACACTGGGTGGCATCCTTACCTTTTTTAAATAAAAGTGACATAAGTGCCGTGTTCATATCTCTCCCAAATTAACCTTTGTGAACGGCTGGCTGTTTTAATCATTCTGAGCAATAGTGGATATAATTGATTCCAAAATGTTTAAAGCTGCAATATGTAACTTTTTAGGTAACGTGACCAAATTCACATAGAAATGTGAGTTATAGATATGTCATTGTCGTTGAAAGCAAGTCTAAGAAGCAGTAGATTGGTTCTATGTGCACTATTGCTATGCTTCCTGTTCGTAAGTTTTGTTTTTGCGTCTTTCACTTTGGGTTTTGTACACCAGCTTCAAACAGCTGAAAATACAATATTTTCGGTTAAGGAAAATATATTTCACAGCGGTTTAGATAGTACAATGACTCTCTACACTATACTTGCTTATTTTGTCACATTTAACTAAAACTAGGCAAACTATTAGAATGTTAGCAACCAGGAAATGCCGGAGTGATTTCTGCATAGTGCATCCAGGTGATTTGCCTTTTTTCATGCTATCCAATGCCATTGAGAGAGATTTGGGCTCCCAGCGAGGTGGCTTCCTCTGTTGAGAGAAGATAGGTTCTTAATTATTTTTGAAAGATTTTAGTCTGGTTTGGTGTGGATTTACAATCAGAGGATTCATTTGGGTTCTGATAGTAATTCAGCTGTTTCAGATTCAATAGTTGCTGTATCAGCTATTTGATCATTACTGCATAGCTTGTTAGCCAGTAAATGAATGGGACGATTACTATGGAAGTAATGGTTGAGTCTTACTCGATGGATGGCAAATTTTGCTTTCTGTCTCATTAATACAGTTAACAACATTTCCAATTCTGATATCTTCTTTAATTAAAGTGGAAAGTCAAACTTTCCACTTTAGTTGAGTAGGTATCCACTTTAGAAGTGAGCAGAGCAAGAGATTAATGTATCAGTTTTAATTGCAAGTCGAAGGCAGAGGTAATTTCCTCACAAACAATCTCCAGGATAGTGGAGTCCAACTCTTTCTGTTGTCAGGTTTTGAGAGCCGCCATGTTCCCACAAGTGAATAGTGAACAGAAAATTACCAGCTGCTGGAGCTAAATAGACCTGCTATTGTTCATTGTAATACATTGTAACACCAATCCACACTTGAAAATTAGTTTTTTTTTTTTAAAGCCACGCTTTTCATTGTTTTACAATACATTTATTTTATTTTTTATAGCTGTGAAATAATTTGCATAAAGGAAGGGACCAGGAAATCTGGTCACAATGCAGACACAGTGGACGGATAACAGACACATTTTAATAACATGTGTCGATACATTTCTGGAAATATGGGCACAATCAGAATGTAGACAAGATCAGGACCAAGTACCCATGTTAGCACCAGGTATAAACAAGGTTTAAATGTACTGAATAAGACTCATTCCTTTCAATATTTTACCCAGATTTTCACAGAGAAGAGTATTTCGTTTATTTTTTTTTAAAGAACCACCAGTCAGGAGCATACAGACAGCTCAAGAGGTCCAAGCATAATGATTATGGCTCTAGATTGCAGGAAATAGCTGTTTCAGATATTTGAAAAATGAGAAATTCTCCAACTTAAAGGAAAATGCATCAAACAGCTGTATTTCTATATTTTGAAAGTTATATATCTTGAAAACTTGATTGCTGACATGCAAAACCTGCTGGCACTAGATCAACAATGGACTAATGAAATAAATACCAAAAGACAGTTTTTGGGTGGAATTCTCCTTTGAGGAGGGTGGGCTTAGCACCCCTCCGAACTACCTACACTACCCCTTCCCCACTACTACTACATCCATGTGAATGTGCTGTAGGGGATCAACTGACTAATTACAGGCTATTTGTAACCTGACTGCAATTTAACGTGACATTGAAACATGAGTTTATTTTTGACATAGCATAATATACAGTAATCTCCAAAAGTATTGGGACAGTGACAAATGTTTTTTATCATACCCCCAAGACATAACCTCTCAACGTTAAAATAACAGATGAGGTTAGCATTTTCTTTGGGGGGGGGGCATGATATTTGTGCCTGTAACCTTCTCACTCATCATTATTCACAATTCATTCA
Source organism: Salvelinus alpinus (assembly GCF_045679555.1). Lineage (NCBI taxonomy): Eukaryota > Metazoa > Chordata > Actinopteri > Salmoniformes > Salmonidae > Salvelinus > Salvelinus alpinus. The sequence goes on along the minus strand of NC_092098.1, from coordinate 46,516,449 downwards.
GGACTATCCATAATCATGGAACTGTAGCAGAAGTGTTTAGAAACATATTCTATTCTTCTTTACAATAAATGTGACTCCAAAATGACACAATACATTATTTACCATTAATTTCTATTGAACACAAAATAACCTGAAGCACAACCAAAACAAACAGCAAATGCATCCAAAAGTTTGTAGAGTCACAAGCTTGATGTAATCATTGTGTGCTAGGAATATGGGACCAAATACAACACTTTTGACTACTTTAATACACACATAAGTGAATTTGTCTCAATACCGTCTGTCCCCTAAAATGGTGGGACTATTTGCTGCAAATGTGCATAGATTGCATTTGGATTACTGATATAATGTTATTTGGTTTGTTAACTGGATTCGTTTTGACATCAGTGAGTTCTTGTTTCTAGCTTTTGATTATTTTTTGTGTCCTTGTTTGACATTTTCACTGCACTGTTAGGAGCTGGTTACACAAGCATTTTGCTGCACCCGCTATAACATCTGCCAAACTGTGTACGTGACCAATAAACTTTGATTTGATTTGAGACTGTGTATGTCTGTAGTACCCAGAGGCAGTCAGCTCACGTGGACCTTCAAATGTCTCCTCTCAGATATGTAGAATTGACACACTTGGTCGGCCAGTCCCAGATGATGATTATTTATTAATTTCAAGGTTATTGGTTTTGTGAAAAGGTTTGAGGTGAAACAAACTATGAAGAAACAAAAAACCAGACCATGTACCATGTGTCAGTCATCCATAATTAGTGGTCCAAACATTAGGACGCCATTTCTGACATTAAGATTGGCAAAATTTGCAGAAAGTAGACACGTCCTTCCTGTTGTAAGCCCTCTGACAGGAAGTCAGTTCTGGGAGTTTGCTACTGCCGTCTAAAGCAGGGCTGTTCAATTCCGGTCTCGGAGGGCCGAAACACTTCTGTTTTTTGTTTCTAACCTGCTAGTTAGTTGCACTCACCTGGTGTCCCAGGTCTGAATTAGTCGGTTATTAGGAGTAGAGGATGAAATCCATAAGTGTTTCCGCCTTCCAGGACCGACATTGAACAGCCCTTCTCTAAAGGATGGGGTGTGTAATGGTAAGGGTCTATTGACTTCTCTACATTTAGATTTATATTTTAGTCATTTAGCAGATGCTGTTATCCAGAGCGACTTACAATAAGTGCAGCAAGGTGAGACATACACATATCACAGTCGTAGCATGTACATTTTCCCTCAAAAAAGTAGTTTTCTCCAGAATGTCTTCTCTAGGATGTATTTAAACCTGTCAATTTAAACATTAAAATTCCCCCCTCAATCTGAAGGGTATGATTTATGTGAGTGTGATGGTAGGGATGATGCAAATTACTTATTTGGCTTGGAGGTCGTCATTGGTCAGAAATTGCACCTGATCAGACTGTTGAACCTTCAAAAGCAGAGAAAGCAGAGATGGGTAGAGAAACCTGTAAATGAGCTGAATTTAAACACACCTCACAGGAAGTTGATAGACTTTGCCGGCCCAGACTATAATTATAATTTTTTTATTTCTCCGCAGACAGGCAGTGGAATGCTACATTTATGGACAACTCTTGACATAATTGCTAGACCAGAGTGGTGAACAACCATGGGCATGTTGTCATGAATCTGCTTTATCCAACAAACCCAGCTAGCACATAACGTTCTGAGAACCATATGTTTCTTAGAGCTTGGTGAGAGCATGGTGTCCTATGGTTATTTGCATACTTTAACAGAACGTTTCCTACAAGTTCAAACACGGTGACATTTAATACAAATTGTTTGAATGTTCTATGAACATTCTCCAACTGGTTTGACAGTTCAGAGAATGTTAAGAAACAACATTCTTCTGTGGGAATTTCAGTACTTCAGCATAACATTTCCTACAGGTTTCTTCATGGTTAATCTATATAAAGTCATGTCCTCAAATTGTTCTGAGAACATTAAGAAAACGATCCCAAAAAAAGAGAACGTTCTAAGAATTGTATTTAAAAAATATATAAATTCCGTTCTCAGCATCAACAAAAATCTCTCTATCCTCTATCTTGTTAAGTGTGTTCAGGTATGTTAGTTATGCCCACTAATTGGCCACACCTTATTTTAATAAGTTCTTGTTTCCTTTGAAATTGGATCAGACAAAAAATGAACAGCTTTGTATGTGTAAAAAGACATGGCATGCTAGCTCCATCCTGGTGGTGCAGTGGACTAATTCCATGGATAGAAACCCAAAGATTATATGTTTGAATCTCTGATGCCGTGTTTGATGCCGTCACAATAAAAAATGTGTTTGCATGATTAATCTATATAAAGTCATGTCCTCAAATTGTTCTGAGAACATTAAGAAAACGATCCCAAAAAAAGAGAACGTTCTAAGAATTGTATTTAAAAAATATATAAATTCCGTTCTCAGCATCAACAAAAATCTCTCTATCCTCTATCTTGTTAAGTGTGTTCAGGTATGTTAGTTATGCCCACTAATTGGCCACACCTTATTTTAATAAGTTCTTGTTTCCTTTGAAATTGGATCAGACAAAAAATGAACAGCTTTGTATGTGTAAAAAGACATGGCATGCTAGCTCCATCCTGGTGGTGCAGTGGACTAATTCCATGGATAGAAACCCAAAGATTATATGTTTGAATCTCTGATGCCGTGTTTGATGCCGTCACAATAAAAAATGTGTTTGCATGATTAATGCCTAAGGAATTTATTTTCCATCTGTCCTATGTGCTTGGAGTTAAAAAAAAAGTTAACCCAAAATAAGCGAGCAGTGTTATTAAATCTTATTTAAACATAAATGTTCCTCAGGACAGGAGAAATGTTCATTTCGTTTTACCGGTCAGAAAACGTATGGCTTCGTTCCCACAACCAATGCGAAACCAAAAACATTAGTTCCCACAACTTCCAAGGAAGCAAATGTGCTAGCTGGGAAGCTTTTTAGAATTAGAGGAGAATGAGAACTAATACAAATCACATCACTGCATGGGTCCTGAACAGATGCCATGAGTCATGGGCAGAAATAGAAAGCAGTAGGAAAGTCTGTCTTTGCTAGCCTGCCTGTTTGATAAGAGTAATAGCATGTGACACGAAGGAGGTTCAAAGAGGTGACTGAGGGAAACTTTCCACCCTAACTTGTAGCTCCCAGTTTGTAACTTAATTTGGGCTGCTGTATGTCAGAACTCCACATCAAAGCAATGTCAAGTTGTTGCATTACCAGCAGAACTGTAAATGTCTTAAATAAAATATACCCAGCTAACAACAAACGTTCCTAAAACTTTAGAGAACATTCCCTTAAGCGTCTCATTCGGTTATGTACTCATGTTTTCATAGGAATGTTCTCGTGATGTGAATGTTTCCAAGAGACCATTCCCTTAATATCAAATAGAACTTACCCAGAATGTCGTTATCATGTTCTCAGAACTTAAGATATTAATGTTCTAGACACGCTTCATGGGAACGTTTCAAGAACATTCATTTGTCCAGTTTTCTGTGGGTTAGGAGAATATTCCATCAACTCCCACCAAACATTCATAGAACATGGTTGCCATATTCTCAGTATATAAGATATTAATGTTCTAGACACGTTTCATGGGAACGTGGCAAAAAAACATGAATGTGTCCAGTTTTCTGTCGGTTAGGAGAATATTCAATCAAGGTCGTGGACAAAGGCACAAAGCTGGTAGCCAAAATTCCAGAAATGTGTGAAGAGGATAAATCTATACACATTATGATAAGGGACCGATCAAAATTGTACTGGGGGGAGGGGCAGAAAGATGAGGGTTCTCCGACCACAGACCACCACCACTCTTTCTGCCTGTTTCAGTACACTACGATCAGAGCAGGCTGAAGACAATGATCAGCTTGGGGGAAATCTGATTTTCAACATTTTGATGACATATTTCTAATTATATAAAATATATGCAAATAAAAAATCCACCAACAGGTTTCTGTGCCGATGCACCATACAACCAATAAAGAAAGCATACCGACTTTGGGCACTTCAATATCATGGTTTGCGTTTTCAACCCCACAATAATTATGTTGTGACACATATTGTGTTATTTTAAGGCTGGTTATGACACCTATATAAGAGTGTAAAAACACACAAAACCTGCTACGGTAGTTATTTTATGGTTGGTTATGATACCTACATAAGTCTCAAACCCCACAAAACCTACCACACAAGACAAAACATTCCATTACACCATAGCCTACAGTACACACCTACTCAGTAAAGAGTTTTTCTTTATTTTTGCTATGTTCTACATTGTAGAATAATAGTGAAGACATCAAAACTATGAAATAACACATTTGGAGTCATGTAGTAAGCAAACAAGTCTTAAACAAATCAAAATGTATTTTATATTTGTGATTCTTCAAAGTAGCCACCCTTTGCCTTGATGACAGCTTTGCACACTCTTGGCATTCTCTCAACCAGCTTCACCTGGAATGCTTTTGCAACAGTCTTGAAGGAGTTCCCACATATGCTGAGCACTTGGTCGCTTTTCCTTCACTCTGCGGTCCAACTTCCTTACAAAGCCAGGATGTGTGTCGGGTCATTGTCCTGTTGAAAAACAAATGATAGTCCCACTAAGCGCAAACAGATGGGATGTGCGTATTGCTGCAGAATGCTGTGGTATCCATGTTGGTTAAGTGTGCGTTGAAAACTAAATAAATCACTGACATTGTCACCAGCAAAGCACCCCCAAACCATCACACCTCCTCCTCCATGCTTCACTGTGGGAACCACACATGCAGAGATCATCCATTCACCTACTCTGCATCTCACAAAGACACTGCGGTTGGAACCAAAAATCTCAAATTTGGACTAATCAGACCAAAGTATTCAGACCCTTTACTCAGTACTTTGTTGAAGCACCTTTGGCAGCGACTACAGCCTCGAGTCTTCTTGGGTATGACGCTGCAAGCTTGGCGCATCTGTATTTGGGGAGTTTCTCCCATTCTTCTCTGCAGATCCTCTCAAGCTATGTCAGGCTGGATGGGGAGCGTGGCTGCACAGCTGTTTTCAGGTCTCACCAGAGATGTTCTATCGGGTTCAAGTCCGGGCTCTGGCTGGGCCACTCAAGGACATTCAGAGACTTGTCCTGAAGTCACACCTCCGTTGTCTTGGCTGTGTGCTTTGGGTCGTTGTCCTGTTGGAATGTGAACCTTCCCCCCAGTCTGAGGTCCTGAGAGCTCTGGAGCAGGATTTCGTCAAGGATCTCTCTGTACTTTGCTCTGCTCATCTTTCCCTTGATCTTGACTAGTCTCTCAGTCCCTGCCACTGAAAATCATCCCCACAGCATGATGCTGCCACCACCATGCTTCACCATAGAGATGGTGCCAGGTTACCTCCAGACAAGACGCTTGGCTTTCAGGCCAGTGTTCAATCTTGGTTTCATCAGACCAGATAATCTTGTTTCTCATGATCTGAAAGTCCTTTCAGTGCCTTTTGGCAACCTCCAAGCTGGCTGTCATGTGCCTTTTACTGAGGAGTGGCTTCTGTCGGCCACTACCATGAAGCCCTGATTTAGTGGAGTGCAGCAGAGATGGTTGTCCTTCTGGAAGGTTCTCCCATCTCCGCAGAGGAACTCTGGAGCTCTATCAGAGTGACCATCGAATTCTTGGTCACCTCCCTGACCAAGGCCCTTCTCCCCCGATTGCTCAGTTTGGCCGGGCGGCCAGCTCTAGCACAAGTCTTGTTGGTTCCAAACTTCTTCCGTTTAAAAATGATAGAAAAAGTCAAGGGGTCTGCATACTTTCTCGTAGCGTGTTATGACACTGGGTTATGATGTGTTATGACTGTCTCATAACGTGTTATGACACTGGGTGTCAAGTAAAGTGTTACCAATACATCGCACCCTACCTTGAAAGCTTTCCCAGTATCAAAGGCTTGGCTAGATAATCTCCGAATGTCATTACACTTTTTGGTGTTTTGTAACATACCAGATAGGTGCAGTGAAATGTGTTGTTTTACAGGGTCAGCCATAGTACGGTGCCCCTTTGACCTTTATTTAACTAGGCAAGTCAATTAAGAACAAATTCTTATTTTCAATGACGGCCTAGGAACAGTAGGTTGACTGCCTGATGACTGTTAAGTGCCTTGCTCAAGGACAAATCTTGAGAACTTGGTAACCATGTTCTGTGCATGTTTGGTGGAACGTTGATGGAATATTCTCCCAACCCTTAGCAAACTGGACACTTGAATGTTCTCGCAACGTCCCATAAAATGCGTCTAGAACATTAATGTTGTATATTCTGATAACATTGTAACCACGTTGTAACCTATAGTAGTTCTGCTTGACATTAGGAGCTGTTCTCTTAACTTTAACACCAAAACATGCTAAAAAGGTTCACAGAAGGTGTTTGCTAACATAGATAGAATGTTCCCCTAACTAACGGAAAACTGGAGACTCAAACATTAGGGGAACATTACGGGGAACATTACAAAAATATTCTCTCTCCATAGAATTGTTAACTGCGTTGTCACCCCTTACAATCGATACCAGCAATACATCTTGCCAGGTTTTGAATCGTCGTCGGAAAATACTGTAGCTACATTGACTTTGATCAAGAGAACACACTTGCCAATGTTCTGTTATCAACTCATATCAACTCAAATTCTGGAGACTAATTGAATTTTACCCTGTTAACTGCTCTCTGAATCAAAAAACTTTTTATGTATGTCTTCCAGCGAATGTTAAAGATTTACTCTCTCCATAGATATCTCAGCTATACAGAAGAAGACGAAGAGGTTAGTTGTGTAAAATAATATTTAGATTTAGATCAAGTACATTAATAAAAACCCTCATCTGGCACTAAAGGCTTTGCCTTGCTGTCCATAATGCAGACTGATCACATGGTTATTAGTTCCCCCTGCAAAACAAACCTGGGATAATCACCCCATGAGTCTCAGTATAACATCCAGATGAAAACACAACATAGCTCCTAGTGCCTGTTGTACTGTCATATTAAAGCTCTGTTGTTTTGTCAGTCCGAACTGCAAGCAGTGGTGCTGATGCTGTGCTTGGTGGTGAAATGAGAAGCTGAATGTTTGTTACATAAGCACCATTACAGCAGTAGTTCATGGCCACCCTCTCTCACCATGGCAAGCACCGCCTGCGGCCTGTCATTAACCTTGACTCTGTTTCCACTGTGGACCCCCCTTCAACTCCTGCCTGTGTGGATCTGCAGGGAAAGTGCAGGTCATCCATCCACACAACGTACGCACCGCTTACGGGATGTGTCAAACCTCCATGCATCGGGTTTACACAAAGCCTCATAACATCGACGATATTAATGTATTTTACTGTATCCAAACCATGCAGACTTCTTGGTCCTAATGTTTTTTAATGCCCTCACATTGTTGGATTTCTAGACAACTGCTGTCTTGTTCAGATGTAAGTCAGTGAGAATGGGAGCATTGCATTTTTGGCTGCAGCCCAGCATGTCACTTACGGACACAGGGCAGAATGAGGCTGTGGTACAGTATTACAGACACAGGGCAGAATGAAGCTGTGGTACAGTATTACAGACACAGAGCAGAATGGGCTGTGGTACAGTATTACAGACACAGAGCAGAATGAGGCTGTGGTGCAGTATTACGGACACAGAGCAGAATGATGCTGTGGTACAGTATTACAGACACAGAGCAGAATGAGGCTGTGGTACAGTATTACAGACACAGAGCAGAATGAGGCTGTGGTACAGTATTACAGACACAGAGCAGAATGAGGCTGTGGTACAGTATTATAGACACAGAGCAGAATGAGGCTGTGGTGCAGTATTACGGACACAGAGCAGAATGATGCTGTGGTACAGCATTACGGACACAGAGCAGAATGAGGCTGTGGTACAGTATTACGGACACAGAGCAGAATGAGGCTGTGGTACAGTATTACAGACACAGAGCAGAATGGGCTGTGGTACAGTATTACAGACTCAGAGCAGAATGAGGCTGTGGTACAGTATTACGGACACAGAGCAGAATGAGGCTGTGGTACAGTATTACAGACACAGAGCAGAATAAGGCTGTGATACAGTATTACGGACACAGAGCAGAATGAGGCTGTGGTACAGTATTACAGACACAGAGCAGAATGAGGCTGTGATACAGTATTACGGACACAGAGCAGAATGAGGCTGTGGTACAGTATTACAGACACAGAGCAGAATGAGGCTGTGGTACAGTATTACAGACACAGAGCAGAATGAGGCTGTGGTACAGTATTACAGACACAGAGCAGAATGAGGCTGTTGTACAGTATTACGGACACAGAGCAGAATGAGGCTGTGGTACAGTATTACAGACACAGAGCAGAATGAGGCTGTGGTACAGTATTACAGACACAGAGCAGAATGAGGCTGTGATACAGTATTACGGACACAAAGCAGAATGAGGCAGTGGTACAGTATTACAGACACAGAGCAGAATGAGGCTGTTGTACAGTATTACGGACACAGAGCAGAATGAGGCTGTGGTACAGTATTACAGACACAGAGCAGAATGAGGCTGTTGTACAGTATTACGGACACAGAGCAGAATGAGGCTGTGGTACAGTATTACTGACACAGAGCAGAATGAGGCTGTGGTACAGTATTACAGACACAGAGCAGAATGAGGCTGTGGTACAGTATTACGGACACAGAGCAGAATGAGGCTGTGGTACAGTATTACAGACACAGAGCAGAATGAGGTTGTGGTACAGTATTACGGACACAGAGCAGAATGAGGCTGTGGTACAGTATTACGGACACAGAGCAGAATGAGGCTGTGGTACAGTATTACGGACACAGAGCAGAATGAGGCTGTGGTACAGTATTACAGACACAGAGCAGAATGAGGCTGTGGTACAGTATTACAGACACAGAGCAGAATGAGGCTGTGGTACAGTATTACAGACACAAAGCAAAATGGGTTAAAGTATCTTCTCCTCCATACCACCACAGCCACTGATTTCACAGTTGAGCTCAGCTGAATGGCTCTGCGCTGAGTCACATTACCTGGATGACTGAGATTAGAAAGAGCCACTAATTGAATGTGAACTGCTCGGCACAGAGTGGTCACCCAGGGCCTTGTTTCCACCCACACCAATACACAATGTGTATAGATACTTTTTTAAAGACTGTAACTGTAACATTATTCTTCAATGGAAAAATGTTACAAATGACATATGTTTGTAGAGCATCTCCCACAATGGTGTCGACTTAAAATCAGCCTCAAACAAATGGACAGTTGCTTGAAAATGGGATTAAAAGAGCAGTTGTATTTTTGATATCAGATCAGAGTGACATTGACTTTGACAGATCAGACACTGACTGCTTTGTGGTTTGTTTTTCTTCTGTAAAAACAGAATGAAAGGCTATTTCAACTCTCTCATCCTCGTGTAGTTATGTAAATGATGTGGGATATGAACAGAGTGAGGCCATCAAAGCTGAAAAAAAAAAATGTGTGTCATTGTTTACAGGAGTCAATTCCTATTGATCCTCCACAAAGACATGATTTATCGAAGAAACGGTTGCAATCAAACTAGAGTATCACACCAAGTCACCTCATCTAAATACATACAAATCAATGGCACAGGTGAAAAATGAACATACACGTTTATTCTACATGTAGTAAGGGCACATATTGTACAAACTGTAAACTAGGTACTGTAATACATTTGAGGATTGTTTTTCTTCAACACCTTGACAACTGCAGAACATTATTTCATCTGACTGACGAGTGCCTTGACTTGTCAATAAATCCACACTGGAAAAACAGCACAAACAGTTTTCTACTCACATTTAAGGATTCTAAGATTTTTTTTTTAAAATGCACTTGTGTTCACATCTAGATTTGAACATTATACAATACTGTTTTTTCATTTTATGTTACATGAAGTTTTGCTGTTGAATGTCGAGGTAGGGGTGCCATCGTAAAATAAATAAACTTAACAAAATGAGCTGGAGAACAATACCCTTGCAGTTGGACCCATCCAAAAAAAGGATGTTGTTTAATGTCATACAAGGAGAGAGTTATATTTTCCTGTTTGTCATTTGATGCAGAGGAATCCTTTGCTGTCAGCTAGGTTAACAAAAGCACTGTTACATGTGATGTCACAACAAACATCTAGACAGAACAATACACTTGTTTCTCATAACCTGTGGGGCACCCCTAGGAAAGACATTTCAGCAAACAAGGCATTCTGCTTATGTAATTTTGCAATGTAATGCCCAAATCGTAAAGTGCCAGCAAACTGTGGTGAGCAGACTTAAACATGACTGGTAAATTTGGCGGCTTAAATCTATCTCAGGAATTATACAGATATAGCAACAAGCAAGATAGTTAAACCATCTGAAACCAAAATGAATATTAATCGGTATAAATGTATAAAACCAAAAACTCTGGACAACCCTCAGATACTTCAAAGTGCCATGCCAGTGTCATAATTGTTCATATGGCTAAGAAAATTAAACTCATAAAACTTTATAAAACATTGTCATCTCACAGCATGAACTTCACATTCAGCAAAATCATTGGAAACAAAATATGAATAGACAATTGTTTATATAGGGCATCTTTATGCAGGCCCAATTACCTAGTTGTATGCCCAGGTGTGCGTGTTGTGATAGAACCACAGAGGGGAACAGCAGGGAAGGATTGTTTACTAATGAACTAAATCCCTCTGAGTAACAGCTTCTCCACTGATTAGACAGGGCCTGACAGGAGGAGCACTGAGCAAACAAAGACATTCTTCTGGAATGTTCCCCATAGCTGCTCAGATTATGCAGTAAAAAAATTTTAGCGTAGATTTGAGCGGACTCATGTTTGTAGATAATTAGAAAATAAATTATAAGCAAAGGATATAGTTAATCATAGAGAGACTGGTCAATATTTGGGAATAGGACAACTGATATGGTAGAAAATGGAAAAAGGCAAACCTTCACTTCACATAGATGCTGCAGTTTTACCTTCGTCAAAGACATAATGCCTTTGGAAAAACCTTTTTAAAATCAGATGCTACTAAATCACGTCAGCACTTAAAAAAAAAAAAACTTGTTTATTATGGAGACACCTGAAACCCCACCTCTTTAAGGAATACCTAGGATAGGATAAAGTAATCCTTCTCACCCCCCCCCCCCCTTAAAAGATTTAGACGCACTATTGTAAAGTGGCCGTTCCACTGGATGTCATAAGGTGAATGCACCAATTTGTAAGTCGCTCTGGATAAGAGCGTCTGGTAAATGACTTAAATGTAAATGTAAATGTATGGAATTGATGGCTTCTAGTACCCGTTGGCAATTCGAGTAGAGCTGAGCAGTGGGCACGTTCCACCTTCATCTACAAAATGACAGAGACAGAGGTCTTCTCAGAGAGAGTTCATATTTTGGCACTTGTCATAGAAGGCTAGACTTGATGGACATACACTCTTAAGAATCCAGGGCCAGGCAAATAAAATGACGTCATAAAAACTCAATAGGATTACAGGAGGGGGTGGAGCTAGGTGGCTTCTCAACCTCTTTTTGTAACTCATAAGTAACATGCTGATTCAAAAACGTTCTCCCTGTTTTCATTTATACCAAATTTGATTTCCCAGAACCAATTTAAGACTAATACCATTAAATTACCATTGATGTATGACAACTCCATGCTTTTACACCTGGCGATACAAGAACAAGGTTGAGGCCTGGAAACAACCGAGCCACAATGCATTAACTCTAGTTCATTTTGACATCAAAACCATGTGCCGTAGACTTCCCATCATGGAGCTATGATAAATTGGGAATTGTAAAGAGTGTTAAAATATGTCCTTCACCCAATTCACACCCCAAAATCCAATTGTCCTAATTCCAATGTAGATTCATGCAATGCCTGCTGAAATGAAAAACCATACAGGTACTAATTGAAAGCATTAACCACACTAGCTCTATATAATTGCTCATTTTCACGAACAGCGTATTGTTTGCCACCGGTCAAATTCAATACTGCATAGAAAACAACTCAACTGTCACAGTTACAAATTAGATAATTGATCAGAAGAGTGACAGGACCAAAGCATACAGTGGGTGTTTTCAATCTGGCTGCTATGAACACAACAACAGTCCCACTGTTCCCTAAAACATCATAGTTCCAGCTAAAACAATTCACAATATCAGTTTTCAGCCTTTTACCAAAGGTCAAATGTGTTCTGGTTGTGTGACTGTTGACTTGCATAAGGTGCAATAATATTACATTTTTCAATTATGCATTGACAGCATTTACTGCTGCTCACTAAGCTGATTGTTTACATGCAAACTGCCCGTTAATAGAATCAGAATCAGCTCTCTGCATTAGGACAGTAGAAGGCTGCGTCCTAATATAGTGCACTGCTTTTGACCAGAGCCTTTAGGAAATAGGACGCCAATTCTAAAACACTTGAAGAAATGTCTGATGGGCCCTGACTTGCCAAAAGAATCACTGATGCCCTAAGAGTGTGAAGAGGTAACACTTTGTTAGGGGAAGACGTGTCTAGTGGGAGAGAGTAATGGGGATGAAGTTGGGAGAGAACTGTGTCCACGGTGATGCCTATGCTACAGCTACACTGGTAGACTTGACTTGACTTGCTGATGCGATGATGGGTGCTAGGAGGGCTTAGAAAGTAGGCCCTGTTTCACACGGGACTGTTAAAGACACATGGTGTTTGTTCTTTAAAATCAGGTTTGCCAGTTAGTTTTTTTAAATCAGGTTTGCCAGTTAGTTTTTTAAAATCCGTTTTGACAGTTTGTTCTTTAAAATCAGATTTGACCATTTGTTCTATAAAATCAGGTTTGACAGTTTGTTCTTTAAAATCAGGTTTGACAGTTTGTTCTTTAAAATCAGGTTTGACAGTTGGTTCTTTGAAATCCGGTGTGACAATCAGACTGAGCTCCATCAACACTTTTGCATTTCCCAATTGGGAAAATCATGTACTACAAAAGGGGAATGCAACTAAAATATATAGAAATATGACATACTTGGCATAAGACGTTGTATCTCTGTGAAAATGAAAGATATTTAAAGCCTCCGTTACTGACAACGTGTTCTAAATATCAAATGCATACATGTGTATACACCATACCTTACCACAACCCTACCACACTGAGGCTTACCACTTCAATTTCACAACAACGCAAATGCAAGAGTTGATGAGGGTTGTTTTGAACCATTCCACCATCCTATGGTCTCTCTCCATATTATTTTTGTCAGTTATCATTAACCAGAAGTGTATTCAACTCTCTAATAAATTATGATGAATATTATAAATAACATTTTAAATAATTACACACTGTGGTTGACATCGAAAAAAAACAATCAAAACCAATTATCTTTATAGTTATCTTTGTAAGAATATGAAACACGCTGTACATATAAATGTAAAGCACTTACCTACGAGACATTTTGCTAATATTTCTACTTCTTTCTCCATGTTATAACAGCTTCCAGGATATTTGTCACTACTGTGTACACATGCAAATGTATACATATTTGTAAATACAACACATGTATACACGTGTGTATTTCGTTTTACTTTATTCAAGTTATGGAACATTTATCAACAAATCTGTCTATACTTTAATAATAAATGCTGAAGGTGTTTTGCAGATAGTTATCCAGGATAAAGTGCCTTCATTTGAAACATTCTGTAGATTTCCATAGTGATTCGAGTTTTAAGGTTCGCAGTGAAGCTCAGTTTGTATATACCACACTTCTGCTAGGCATACTGCCAAGTCTCTCCCTCTGGGTTCCTTCTCATGTTTGTATACCAAAACATACACCCCTCAACATGTCACAGTTTTGTGTTGGCCGTTCTGAGTTATAGGATTAATCTTTTCCAGTGACACATCGGCATCGCTGCCCAAGTTCCCAGAAAGGGACGGGGACAGTTTCTCCAAGGTCTTAATCCCAACGCCATCCTTCTTCTGCAGCTCCTCCTCCTGACACAGGATGCTGTGGGGAATCACATAGGTGGCATTGTTGCTTTCCTTGGGAATGTGCCCTTTGGGCTGATACTGGGACGCAGGCGGCTGGGATCCATTGTTGTTGATGCTCACTATCTCTATGGCATTGCTGCCTGGGCAGAGTCTGTGGCAGCCCAGCAAGATGGAGAACGCTTTGCGGAAGTCCGCGTTGAAGGCATATATGATGGGGTTGAGTGAGGAGTTGGCCCAGCCGAACCAGACGAACACGTCGAAGGTGCCGGGGCTGATGCAGAGGAAATCAGAGGTGCCGTTGGGCTCACAGAAGGGTACCATGCAGTTGAGGATGAAGAAGGGCAGCCAGCAGCACACAAAAACCCCCATTATGACAGAGAGGGTCTTTAGGACTTTGGTTTCTCTTTTGAAAGACATCTTGAAGGAACTCTCCGTCTCCATGTTGGAGTTGTTCCCCATACTGCTGTGGCGGTTCTTGGCACTCTCCGCAGCCCTCTCCAGTGCTGAGATCCTCCTGATTTGTATCTGGGCAATTCTGTAAATCCGGGTGTAAGTCACGATCATGATTGCCACAGGGATGTAGAAGCTGATGAGGGAGGAGGAGATGGCATAGGTCCTGTTAAGGCTGGAGTCACAGTTGTCCGGCGGCAGCTCACCGTAAGTGCCGTTGAGCTCCAACGCCGCAGCCTTGTGCCAGTTCAACTGCACAGGGATGAAAGAGATGAGCACAGACAGCGTCCATGCCACACTGATCATAATAAACGCCACCTTGGGTGTCATCTTCCTCTCGTAGCGGAATGGGCTTGAGATCGCCCAGTATCTGTCCACGCTGATGACACATAAGTTCAAAATGGACGCTGTTGAGCACATGATGTCGAACGCCACCCAGACATTACAGAAGGCACCGAACGGCCAGAAGCCCACGATCTCCGTCGCTGCCTTCCATGGCATCACCAAGATGGCCACCAGCAGGTCTGAAATGGCCAAAGAGATCACAAAGAAGTTGGTGACCTTTGAGCGCAGGTGGCGGAACTTGGTGACTGCAACACATACCAGTGTGTTCCCCAGCAGTGTGGTCAGGATGAGCGCAAAGAGAAAGCAGCCTGTCAGAACGCGCTTGGATGAGTCTCTCTCCAGCAAATTATCGCTATCGCGGACCGTGGAGAAGTTCAAATCCATGTTTCTGTCAGCTTGTAGAGATAGAAATCACCCCATAATTCCAATCACCTGAACTCAGGCCAATTAGATGGAAAATGGACCCTTGGCCGCTTGCCTGGGGACCATCAAGTCTGGAGGATGGTTCACCATGCTCATCACAGCAATCATCCTGCAGAATGGTGTCTATAAATATTTCAAAAAGCACTCTTTATAAATGAGCCAAAAAATGCACCCTGTTCATGAATTCTCGAAGACATTCTACTGTCAGAGCAGCAGTTTTCCATTATGGGTATTCCATCTGTTATTGAAGAGTTTAGTATGATGTACCTACGAATCTAAACTTTTACTCTGCTTTATCATATGTCTCTTTCATTGACCTGTCAGCAGTCATCTGAAAATTTCACACCATATTCTCGCTGGCATGATAAGTAAACAGAGGCTAGGCCAATCATTAGCCTTATATACGGGCTCGTCGATACAGTCTATTGATCATATTAACACTGTGTTTATCTGATTTGTTTAATGACTGACGAGGCGTGTCCATGTGATTATATTCGTGCCCTTATTGATGCTCCATCCAGAACAAGCAACTGCAGGGCACATGCACTGGACAACCTGCCTGACGCTTTGGACGGTGATGGAAATGTAGACATGCAGTTGCAATATTGTTGAATTGAAATGCACACGCAGCATAACAACAAAATAAATACATCCTCCGTATCTTTACGCATGAAACGTGGCATCTGTAGCCTGTGTTTTATGAAAATGTAGCAATTAAGTTTCCATAGGCACCAAGAACACACAACAGGCTACATCTTACTGTGGAGCAACACAACGATAATCCTGGAGCTCAGTCCGTTCATGCGGTCCATTTTTGTCCCACATCGAGTCTCCAAAATTGCAATGGGACTCCATAGAAGATGAGCTGTCAACTTCTTTTAAACAACCGTTTTTTTTTTTTTAATGTCCTTAAATCCTCAAAGAAAGTCAATGGTAAGCCATGGTTTACTGCGATATAGCAGGCTCTACATATTCTCTTTCCCGCGTATCTGTCTACAGCAGAAGCGCGCGCCTCTGTCTGCTCTCCTCGCGTGTGCTCCAGATGCAGCTCGCAGCCTCAGTACCGCTAGCAGTGTGTTATTCTCATTATATGTCCTTTCAAACTTCCTTCTATCTTCACCCAAAAAACTGTGTGACCACATCCAGACAAGGTCGAAATACCGTCCAATAGAATCAATTCAACTTGTGCATCTTCTCACCAGCTCCAGATCAACAATAATACGAGCAGTTAGTCACGGTTTCCTAAACGCACTAGATGTCATTTTTTATTCTATTGTTCAAGTTACTGTGAAGAGATCCACATTCCATCAAAGTCTCCAGTCCTTATCCACCACTGACGTGTCCGAAGTGAAGTCTCTCACTTGTAGATTGAGGGAAGATGAGACGTTTTGTGCGCCATATGCGCTCAGCTGCGCGCCAGAGTCTCTGGAAACGTCCCCACCAGCTTGTTTCATCTCATGCATCAACAGGGTATTTAGCTGAAATGTGTTCATTTGTTCCTATAAAAAGCCCACTCTTCGATATTGATATTACTTTTATAATTACATGATTAATTATACAGTAGCGTAATATTACAGCAATTGATTTAGTCTACTAAAAATGTGTGGAGTGAGTGCCAAGAATAAAGTGTTACTTTCGGTCACGGTTCTCCCGTATGTCATATAAGAGATTTGATAAGATAGCACATATTGGAATTCAATAAAATGAACCACGAAATTATGAAAACATCTCATGCTGAAATTGTCTCAAAGTTGAACTTGAAGGCAATCTATTTGGATAGATAGGCACAATGAGGCCATCTACTGGAGACCATATGTATTAATAATAAAACAAATGAAAATGTGGGACGCTGCAAGGTTATGTTAGGCTATTATCATCATCATCGACATCACCGAATATGAACACCAATACATCTAATATATTCCAGAGGCAATAAAAAGGACACATACCCGTGTGCAGTATGTGTTGACATTTAGGTCTGTGTGGACTACAGGCTACAAACTGGCCAGTTTGGATGTTAAACTATTTAGCAAGCCGAAAACATCAATGGACCCTTCCATACTGCCGTCTATGTGTAGTAGTGGGGGCTGCTGAAGGGAGGATGGCTCATAATAATGTCTGGAATGGAGTTTTATGGCTGGAATGGGGTGAATGGCATCAAACACATAAAAAACACACGTTTGATTCCATTCCATTCACTCCATTCCAAATCAAATCAAATCATTATTATGAGCCATCCTCCTCTCAGCAGCCTCCACTGATGTGTAGTATACATGTGTGAGTAATTCATGAAGACTACCAAGTGTCTGAGGCCTGGCGGATTACACGCCCACTTCTCCCTGTAGCACCAAGCAAAGATGTGCATGCAGCAACGTTCAGTCAAAGCCCAGAGTCTCCCTGTCACCACAGACCACCATCCACGTGGTAATGTATTTCTGCATCGCATCCTAAAGCAAAATCAGATACTGTATTCAAATATTTATATCCAAAAGTCAATCTTCTAGAAGAGTCATGAAAGAGGACGTCAGAGCTGATATTCATATTGTCGGATCTTTGATGACTAATGACTGATGGGACGACAGGAAACGTCTCAGGGCATAGAGCCCAGCCTGGTTGTCTCTGATAGGAGGAATGGTCTAAGACTGAGAGACTAAGACTAAGACTGGTCTATGACAGCGTCAGAGCCAGAAAGATGGTTAATCACACCCCCTTGGCATAGGCCACTCATTGCAGTTTGCATAACATAATGGGATGGAATTCAGAATGACAGTAATTGTATGCCATTTCAACATACACTGTATAACATTTACTGGAATGCCTTCAAATGAACTAGTGCAATAGCTGGGATGGACTTGCAGGGATGCTACAGAGTTATGAAGTATATTTGTATTGTTATGGTTTTGTTTGTGGTGAACCCATTACTTACTACTTATAATTTCATAGCTGTAGTATTTTTTCCTAACCAAGTAGAAAATAAACAGAGCGTGCTCAGTGTAAGTAGTAAGGGGAAATTGGTGATGGTAGTGATTGTGGTGATTGTGGTGGTAGTGATGGTAGTGGTGGTGGTGGTGCTGGTGGTCATGGTAGTGGTGGTGGTGATGGTGGTGGTGGTGATGGTGATGGTGATGGTGATGGTGGTGGTGGTCATGGTGATGGTGGTGGTGGTAGTGGTGGTGATGGTGGTGATGGTGGTGATTGTGGTGGTAGTGATGGTAGTGGTGGTGGTGGTGCTGGTGGTCATGGTAGTGGTGGTGGTGATGGTGATGGTGGTGGTGGTGATGGTGATGGTGGTGGTGGTGGTGGCAGTGATGGTGGTGGTGGTGGTGGCAGTGATGGTGGTGGTGGTGGTGGTGATGGTGGTGGTGGTGGTGATGATATCAGTAGTAAGGGGAAATGATTAGTGGTGGTGATGATGATGATGATGATGATGATGATGATGATGATGATGATGATGATGATGATGATGATGATTATTAATTATTATTATTATTATTATTATTATTATTATATAAGTAGTAAGGGGAAATTATGGGTTGGACAAGATGATACCAGTATTCATGTGTTGTATTTACAAATATGTATGCATTTACACGTGTATACATTAGTGATGTTACAAATATATTGGAAGCCTTTTCAACATGGAGAAAGAAGTAGAAATATTAGCAAAATGTCTCGTAGGTAAGTCCTTTACATTTAAATATACAGCGTTTTTCATACAAAACGCTGTACGTATAAACGCCACTAAAACTCCGACCCTGGTTACGGCCCTGGATATAGCACTGGGACTTGTCCAGTAAGTATGACAATTTCTGTCATCCTGTTGGAAACGTTTTGTCTTGTTTTGGCCTATTGAACACGACCCAGTTGAGGCAGACCTTGGACCTGATGATGGTGTGATCCATCATTCTCCCACATGCTTCCCAATCACCTTGTGTAGAACTGAGTGACCCAGTTCTCTCCACTACTCATTTTGTCTGGTTCAAATCCCTGCTACAATAGTAATTGTCTGAAGATTATGCTTTTATAGCTGTAATTGATCTCACCTGTGAATCATATCCAGCATTTGACTAGGCTAACATAGTATAAAGATATAATGATACTACTGTGTAAAAAGATACTCTGACTCATCTTGCATCAACAAACGCCCACAGAAAGATTAAGAAGCTTGTAAAGCAAAGATGTGGTGTGTGAGTGGGTTTTAGGGGATTTAGGGGATTTCACAGATACAAACCTTGCAATTTCATGTCGACAGTCACCCCCTGTCATCAGCAACACAATGCTTAGACTACTAGGCAATCCGACTCCCACAAATCCTCTGTCACCTCGCCACATATTGGTCTCCAGGTCTCCAGCTCATCAGAAAGACTGGGAGAGGATGTTTGGCAGTAATCCCAGATCTCTGCCAGAAGACACACACTCAACAGCATGCATCTCTTCTTACTCTGAAATGAAGGAGACATAATTGCTCTGGCTGTTGCAGACTGAACCAGGGGATTTTCATGGTTTTTCGAATGCCATTTGAAGTTCTGCTCTTCGGGAGATGTTGTCTAAGAGCTTAGGGGTATTACAGTGACTCTTCAGATTACTTTTCTGAAGCTTTAAATGGGTCTCAGTAATGAGAGCGGAGTCTCCATTCTTAGACTAAATAACCTCCCTTGTACCTCACCTGAGGTATACGACAAAGACAATGTCATTGTCTATGTTATTACGGTACACTTAAACAGCTGGCTTCTCTGAAAGGGCAGGATCTTCCCATTATCACTACTTCAATAGATGATATGCGTGCCATCTGGCAGAATCTTCCCTTTATCACCACTTCAATTGTTGATATTTATGCCATCTGTCCACAGCCCCATTTGATAGTGTCAAAATAATTTCTTGGCAATGAAAGCATGGCAATAAAGATCTGGGTTAATCTGCACACATGATTCAGAACGTTGCCAATAGAACCACTCATTTATTTCTCAGAAAATGATGCTCTGCAAATCAGTTATAGCTGCAAAGTACATACTTGTTGCACACATTTTAAGCTCTCAGGCAATCTGTTTGTGGAAGGTCATAGAATTTACACATATAAGAACAATAATTCGTACAGTTAAGAGACCTATCAAATGAACATTAATATAGTAGGCTATTCAGGTCTGTTGACAGAGAGTATAACTCAGCCACTACAGATGTAGGATCTTCATTTGAGTCAGTTTGCTACAGCAGGAAAATAATCCTGCAGCAAAAGGAAATGTGAGTTATTATGTGGATTATAAATCATCATCCATGTAAAGTCCCTTGTTTAGGGTCTGGTACTGGTTCCCGACCGACATTTTAGCTTATACAGTGTATTCGGAAAGTTTAGACCCTTGACTTTTTCCACATTTTGTTACATACAGCCATATACTAAAATGGTTTAAATAGTTTTTTCCCTCATCAATCTACACACAATACAAAATGACAAAGCAAAACAGGCTTTTAGAAATTTTTGCAAATGTATAATAAAAAATAAAAATATTTTTTTTTACATAACTATTCAGTATTCCTTTACTCAGTACTTTACTTGGGGTGACAGGTAGCCCAGTGGTTTGAGTGTTGGACTAGTAACCGTACTAGCATTTTACAAGAATTTCGCTACACTCGCATTAACATCTGATAACCATGTGTATGTGACAAATAACGTTTGATTTGATTTAATTTGATTTGAGATCGAATCCCCGAGCTGACAAGGTAGAAATCTGTCGTTCTGCCCCTGAACAAGACAGTTAACCCACTGTTCCTAGGCCGTCATTGTAAATAAGAATTTGATCTTAACTGACTTGCCTAGTAAAATTAAAATAAATAAATAAAAACTTTGTTGAAGCAACTTTGGCAGCAATAACAGCCTTGAGTCTTATTGGGTATGACACTACAAGTTTGATACACCTGTATTTGGGGAGTTTCTCCCATTCCTCTCTGCAGATCCTCTCAAGCTCTGTCAGGTTGGATTGGGAGCGTTGCTGCACAGCTATTCTCAGGTCTCTCCAGAGATGTTCTATCGGGTTCAAGTCCGGGCTCTGGCTGGGCCATTCAGAGACTTGTCTTGAAGCCACTCCTGTATTGTCTTGGCTGTGTGCTTAGGGTTGTTGTCCTGTTGGAAGGTGAACCTTCGCCCCAGTCTGAGGTCCTGGGAGCTCTGGAGCAGGTTTTCATCAAAGATCTTTGCTCCGTTCATCTTTCCCTCGATCCTGACTAGTCTCCCAGTCCCTGCCGCTGAAAAACATCCCCACAGCATGATGCTGCCACCACCATGCTTCATTGTAAGAATGGTGCCAGGTTTCCTCCAGATGTGACACTTGGCATTCAGGCCAAAGAGTTCAATCTTGGCTTCATCAGACCAGAGAATCTTGTTTCTCATGATCTTAGAGTCCTTTAGGTGCCTTTTGGCAAACTCCAAGTAGGCTGTCATGTGCCTTTTACTGAGGAGTGGCTGCCGTCTGGCCACTCCACCATAAAGTTCCAATTGGTGGAGTGCTGCAGAGATGCTTGTCCTTCTGGAAGGTTCTCCCATCCCCACAGAGGAAGTCTGGAACTCTGTCAGAGTGAACATCGGGTCTTCTAACTGCTCAGTTTGGCCAGCTCTAGAAAGAGTCTTGGTGATTCCAAACTTATTTTTTTGATACCTTTCCCCAGATCTGTGCCTTGATCTGTTCCGGAGCTCTACAGACAGTTCCTTCGAACTCATGGCTTGTTTTTTGCTCTGACATACACTGTCAACTGGGGGACGTTGTGGTGTGTGCCTTTCCAAATCATGTCCAAAAAAAACGAAAAAAATAAAACCTGTTTTCGCTTTGTCATTGTGGGGTACTGTGTGTAAATTGATGAGGGGGAAAAAATTGAATACATTTTAGAATAAGGCTTTTCCACAAAATGTGGAAAAAGTCAAGGGGTCTGAATACCTTCCGAATTAACTGTAAATCTATCTGTGGACACCGTACATAGCTGTGGGATGTAGGGGTGATGAGGGTGCTGCAGCACCCCATAAAAAATCATAACAAAAAAAAGACAAAATAATTCTCACAATAGTAGACACTAAATATACAAATATGTATTTTACAGTTATAAGGAAGGTGAAATCTTATAGTTATCGTATAGTTTTATAAATTGATTATACTATGTTTAGGAGAAATATAAGTCATTTCAAGCCTTATTCATAAAATGTTGTTTAATATACAATACATCATATACTGTACAATATTTCATAATCTCATTTTTACTTTTACCCCATTTTTCTCCCCATTTTCATGGTATCCAATTGGTAGTTACAGTCTTGTCTCATCGCTGCAAATCCCATACAGACTCGGGAGAGGCGAAGGTTGAGCGCGGTGTGTTCTCCGAAACACAACCCAAATCAAGCCGCATTGCTTCTTGACACAATGCCCAGTTAACCCGGAAGCCAGCCACACCAATGTGTCAGAGGAAACACCGTACACCTGGCGACCGTGTCAGCATGTACTGCGCCCGGCCCGCCACAGGAATCACTAGAGCGCGATGGGACAAGAACATCCCTGCCGACCAAACCCTCCCCTAACCCGGACGGCGCTGGGCCAATTGTGCGCCGCCCTATAGGACTCTCGGTTACGTCCGGTTGTGACACAGCCCGGGTCTGTAGTGATGCCTCAAGCACTGCGATGCAGTGCCTTAGACTGCTGCGCCATTCGGGAGGCCACATGTTTGTAGGGGTTGATACATTTTTTTGTAAGAGAAAATCATTTCTGAAATTTCTATGTGGAAATTACAAACTTCGGAAGCCTTTTTAAACCTCAAATACATTACAAGTTGTAAAAGTCCTGCATTACAAGAAAGGTCTCCTGCAACAGGGTGATCAAATTAAGATCCTACATCTGTAAACTATTCAGGTCTGACGACAGAGAGCATAAGGTAACACTTGATTTGGATGGTACATCTGTAGATGCTCTACAGACTACAGAGTATCAGTAACATGTCAGTTATCGAATTAAATAGTGCAGATCCCTTTCACATAGATTTTTATACAATGTGCCATATTTCATATGAGCCAGTCGTGGTCTGTGCCGTTTAAGATGAGGGAGGACGATTTTTTATTTTTCTTAGCATGGCCTTATTTTCTACTACAGCATATTGGATGACTGTCATTCATATTTCATCTGCATACTCTTGCCTGCATCTAGCTGATCTAGGGTGTAATCATTAGTCCAACAGGAATTTCTATTGGACAAATTCCAGTATGTTTATCCTCGTTTCGTTCCGTTTGCTTCCATTT